>NW_026596057.1:25454146-25455534 GCF_907164565.1 Psammomys obesus | reverse complement strand
ACACACACACACACACACACACACACACACACACACACACACACACAGACACTAAACAAGTACACACACACCAATAAAAAAACTGAATATAGGTGAGTAGTTAATGTTCAGGACTTGGTGCTGGTAGGCAAAATTTTTAATCATTTTAAAAAGAGATTAAAGAGCATGATTTATTTCTAAGTCTCAATAAACCAGCACATTTGAACATTGATAATCTTCTCTAAGTAGTCAGATTGTAGTCTAAATTTCCAAACCACTTTCAATTTGGAATTTAGGCCACAGATACAGCACAACAATTTTTTAGATGACTGATGAACTATGTTAAAAAAACAAAACTTTATATTGTTTTCTTAAAGCTTTTAATGCACAAGAATTGCTTGGAAAAAGAAATTAGTATCAAATATGGATATACTTCAACTCAAATCTATGTACAACTCCTCAACATGAACATCCTTGGCCTGATTATTCTACCTTTGGAGACCTTCAAGTTCCATTTTTAATACAGGCAATAGGCTGGAGCTCTTATGTGTTTGGTAAGGAGTAAATTAAGTAGTCCATTTAGGAATTTACAGATTGCTACAATGGTAAATACAAGCAAATATGAGACATCCCTACTGAAAGAAGCTATTTTAAAATACAAAATCAAGATGAATATAAGAGTCAAAAAGAATTTAGGACATGACTTTACTTACTAATGAAAAATAAACTAAAGGGATAAAAGTATAATTTATAAAACAAACATAAATGACATGGTTGAAAGAAAAAGGAGACAGTCATGGTATGTTACAAAATGAGATTATTTTTATATTGTAGAAAAGCATCAGAAAAGTAGCAAAATCATAGTAACCTCATACTCACATTGGAAACAGGCAGGTCCTTGGAGCAGAGATGGTGCATTCTCAGCCCAGGGTTAGAAGTAAGGTCACCTGAATGATAGAATTATGCATATTTTCTCCAGACATTGGGTTTTGAAACTGATTTACAGAGTTTATAGAAAAGGCAGCCAAGGAAGGAAGAACTAAAGCTATGGCTGGAGGTTTCGATGGAGGCATACTTTAGTCAGGGCTATGGGTGTTGTGAGAGAAATTTTAAGGATAAATGTGGTAATATATATGAAACACTCTCTGTTCCCTGGAAGAAAGGTTCTATAAAAACATAACGTATTGCTGATTCTTAGAATGTATGGTGAAGGTTGAAAGATTTTCAGACAGAGGGAAGGGCACATTCACAAGCCAGTGAGAAGCTAAGGATATTGAAAATGGGAGTCAGAAACAAGAAAGTGAAAGGAAGGCAATTTTAAAGCTTCTTAGGAACTCAGACGCACAGGCACATGCCGCATACCACACACACACACACACACACACACACACACACACACACACACACAC
>NW_026596057.1:25419145-25454136 GCF_907164565.1 Psammomys obesus | reverse complement strand
CACACACACACACACACACACACACACACACACACACACACACACACACAGTTATAAACACAGTTATAAACAGCTATCAATATTCTTGCTACTTTGTAAAAATTGGTGTTCTTTGAAGGAGTTTTATTTTTGCAAAATAGTTAATTTAGGCATATAAAATGTAAATATTATAGTGGTCAAGGAGACCCAACAGTGAACTTGGGATGTTTGAGAAATGATGTTATGAAACAAAGAATACAGTAGGGGCAGTAAATAAGCAGACATCTCAAAGGGCTGAGGGTTGAAGCTCCGTGGTAGGGTGCTTCTCTGATATTCAGGAGTTGTGCTTTCAGCCTTTGGGTTCCATTCCCGGCACCTCAGCAACAAACAATAGAACAGAAGTGATACTTGCATAAAAATAATTCTTCCAAGCAGTTCAGGGCAGTGTTTCCTGGGATGGAATTGTTGAAGCAAGGCTCCACACAATTCTGCATGTAATGGCTAACTGTCTCTCAAAGGTATTTATGACCCATTTTCAGTGAATAAACGAAGTGGCAGGGAAGACACGGAAATGAGAGTGTGCTGCCACCCACAGTGTTTCACATGGAGTGGCTGATTATAAATCTGGAGCTCATAATTGCCACAGAGGTAACTTGGCCAGCAGAATGCATTCTAAACAAACCAAATATCTGCCTTGCAAACCCAGTGAAAAGTGCTTCCACTGCATGTCTCTGCTCCACCATTCACGTTCCAAATGTGACTATGGTATTGATGTACTACTTAGCTCACACAATTCCGTTGCTACTAAGTAGTTTTATCAATTAGAATTTTGCAGTTAAGTGGAACATGAATCTAATAAGCGATGTCCTCTGACCTGAGGGAGAAACTTTGGGGAACAGATTTATTAGATGATCACAGGGAATAATTCAATTTTATGGTGTTTTGATAAATTGAAACTGTGTTTTGCTATGCGTCTGAAATACACTTGGGAAGTTAACAATATTTTCTTTTGTGGCAACTATGGTCATATGAATGGTGACTTTAGAATCTTGTCAGGATCTTTTATCGAATTATACAAAAGTACAAATAAATAATATCTGGCTATCTCATTAGAGTTTTGTTGTGATGGTAGTTTCCATTTGTTTTGCTTTGTCTGTCTTTCTAAGTATGGAACAGGAAGATAAGGAGGGAGAGAGGCAGGAAAGAGGGATGGAAGGAGGGAGAGAAAAATATTAAATTTTAGCTGTGTTTATAAAATTTTCCTTTGCCCTCTAGCTCTTTCTTTCATTATTCATGTGTCTTTCTCCCAATTACCCAATTATTCACAAATTTACTTTGAAATGATACCCATTGCCTTATCTTTCCTCTGTCATCATAATTCCCACCATAGTAAGAGTAATTCAAGCCTAGGTCATGCCTCCACTGGGCTGCACATGTTTGTCTGAGCCAACTTTGTACATTTTCTCCCTATGTACAGTCAGTTTCCACACATAAAACCTTAGGTAACATGGCTTTCTCCCTCATTTAAAATTAAAGCACCCTTCTGGGGACACGTGACATTGTTAAATTTGTCCTGTGTCACTTTTCTGGTATTGTCTCTTATAAATACAATATCCATTCTGTCCCTGTCACACCGTCTGTTGGTTGGTTTACCTTTCCAAATATCCTCATCCCTTGCCATCTCTACACTTCTCCCTCCTTCTGAATCCTCCTTCAATGTTCATTCCCCTGGCTTGCTCCATCTTCGATTCACATCAAGATCAAAGAAGGATTAATATGACCAAGACATTTGTCACTGCTGATATTACGCAGCCCTTATTCCTAATCGTCTTTATCTTCCTTACAGCTTTCTTTTATCCATCAATATGTAATAACACTCCTCTGTGCTGACACACTGTATCATTTATTTCATGTTTACTATTATTTTATTGTTTCTTTTGCAGGAAAGCTGATATTTTTGCTTGGGTTGATTCCATTTATGTCATAAAGCATCATATATTTACAGCATCTGATATTTAAAATTATAATTGACGAGGTGAGTGAATTATTTCCTCATAATTATTTTAGTCACTTTATACAAGCTTGCTAGTGCAAAGGCATCATATAATGAACTGGTGTCATGAGATGATAGTTCCTGGGATCTGTCAGGACAACAGTCAAGGGAGTCACACTTGGTAGGTGAAAAAGCTGAGAAGGAGTTTGAAATATGAGTAAGAACTCAAGAATGCACACCAAATGAAAACTCTGGTGATTTGATTTGCTTGGAAAAAGTATTGTCTTTTCCTGTCTTTTAAGAATTGACACCATCATGCATTTGCTGAGCCTAGCCTTCCATTTCTTAAATATCTAAACTCTAAACCCAAATCTTCTGATAACAAATAAGTTTTTTTTAATTTTTAACTTATACTATTAATCTGAAGACAAATAAAGTATCACTTCACTTCCATATTTAGGGTTCTGTATTTTAAACAATCAGCGTCTTAGCTTATTTAAGTACTAAATATTGCTAAGTACAATTTTTAAGTGAATGCAATATTTAAACTAAGGCAATTAAAAAATCCCATCTGGTTTTACATTAGCCAACTCTGTATCCCTGTATGACTTATTCCTGCCAATAGATGTCAGTGGTTGGTTACATTAGAAAAATCCTTGCAAGCTCACTGTTTATGCCATTTTTAAAGGCTAGTCTTTAAAGGGGTATCTCATTCCTTAAATTATCCTTTATTATTTCAGCTTGAGAAGTGATATGTATTACAGTGTGATGGATCTGACAAAAGGATCTCTTAAAAACTGTATAACTTTCTGACATTATTAAAATATTGAATTACTGTAGGAACTATTCAAAGAAATAAAACTATTTTTAACTGCTTTTTTAAAGGCTTATGTATACATATTTTTTAGTCATGCAGTTCTTACACTATACGAGGAATTTTTGTTTTGTTGTGTTTTTGAGACTCATAGGCAGACTGATACTAAACTTGATGACCTTGAACTTCGAAATCTCCTACCTTTACTTCCTGAGTGCTGGGCTATAAGGATAAGGAGGGTTGATAAAATAGTTTAATAAGATTGTACCCCGTCATTTATTTATTAATTCTACACATTTATTAGATGCCAGGAGTTTATGTTAAATACATGATTTCTTTCATTTTGTTTGTTTTTTACCAACCAAACAAAAAAAAAAAAATACAAGTTACAGAGTGAGAGAAAATATTTCCAAAATTAATGTAACAGAATCTGTGCAAACAGAAAATGCAAGAAACTTTTATGAGACAAAAAGCTCGGCACAGACCAACTGAAAACACATGAGGAAGAGCTAAACAAGCAGCAGTGAAAGAAAATGTTTGAAATGGCAATAAATACGTGAAAGACTCTTTACCATCATGATTATAGAAATAAAGTGTTTACCACTATACCCACCACAGTCTAAAAAACACTGTCAAAGATAAGCTAGGTAAGACTTGAAAAACAGGATCTTACCTACCTACTGCATTTTGAGTGTTTGGGACTGAACAGAGGGTCCTCCACATGCTCTGCCCCTGATCCACTTTCCCCTCCCTTGGCTTTTGAAGGAGTCTCTGTGTAGCTTGGATTAACTTTGAACTCACTCTGTAGCTCAGGCTGGCTACAAATTCTTGGTTCTCCTGCCTCTGCTTGTCATGTGTATGTGTGTGTCATGATCCCCTGTAGTGGTCTTCAATTTTATGACAATATAAAATGTCACAACATTTTGGAAAATTAATTTGAAAATGTAAAGCAATATGAGTATTTGCAAACCTTTATGAGCTGATAGCTTGATTTCTAGATTTACAGTTACAAGAAAAACAAACACATGTACAAAATATGAGCAATTGACTGTTATGCACTGTTAGAAAAGAGTACAAAGTAGAGACAAACAACATGTTCATTGATGGGGAAAAGGATATTTTGTATAGTTGTAGTCTATAACAATAGAAAATAATGCACTATCGGACACTTGCAATAATTTAGATGTATCTCACACGCTTATATTTTGAGGTACCCTGGCCACAGATGCATATGAGTAGTTTAAATGCATTTTTACAAAGTCAATGACAGCTAAAACTAACCCATAAATATGAAAATAACAGTGCTTTTAGGATAAAAAATGTAATGTGTCTTAAGGGAGTCATCTAGAAAAATGGTAACTTTTTTTCCTTGTGTGGTTTTACATAGGACTGTACTGTGCTATTTATAATAAACATGGAGAGCTTTGCATGGTGATTTTCACATTTAATTCCAAAACACAGGGGGCTGCAGTAGGAGGGTTTGGAGTCTGATTCTTGTCTGGAGTGCCAAAGGAATTTGAAAGTAGCCTGAGTTATATAATGAAAGCATGTCTCAGAGAGAAAAATCTGATTTTTCTGGCATTCTGTACATGTGCCATCTTTCGATAAAATAGTTAATAATCAAGTTAATAACTTTTCACAACAGTTAACAGAAAGACATTGATACAGCTCCATTGTGTCAAAAATATAATCGCTATTGCTGATCCAGGATTCTTTGAAGTTTTTCACGAGATACAGAAACATCTTTCTTTAGTCTAACAATTAGCATTTTAATGGCAATGGCATGACGTCAGACAACAGACAAGATCACAGTGATCATCAGCCATTAAAATAGCAAAGCTTCATACCTTAGTTCCTTTAAGCAAGCTGCCAACATTGAAGCCCTTGCTATGTTTTCACCCATTACAATAAAGCAAATAGAAGAAACATTTTTTGTGTGTGCTACTCACTTGTGCTGAGTCAGCATTATTACACATTTTTTTTTTCCTTATGCTTATTTAGCTGTGCTGTTTGTGATTCATAGCTTTCAAACACACAGTTCCTCCTCTGCTTTGCAGTGGATGCTTATCCCTTTTCTATGTATATATTTCCTCACCCCTAGTAAAAGACTTTCTTTAAGGTGTGAGATCTCCCCACTGG
The DNA here is from genome assembly GCF_907164565.1 of Psammomys obesus. NCBI lineage: Eukaryota > Metazoa > Chordata > Mammalia > Rodentia > Muridae > Psammomys > Psammomys obesus. The sequence continues at coordinate 25,449,211 of NW_026596057.1, read as the reverse complement.
ATACCTGTTATTTTCAAAAAAATTCCTGCCTTTTGGATTCTAATTGGCAGACAAAATGAACCCAGTCAAGGCTCTGAGATAGTGATATTTTGGGAAGGTTATCTCTCTTCTAGGTACTTTCAAATCATCAAGCTGAATATGAAGCAGCCAAACCTGAAAGGACAGGAAGGGGTGACTGTTAGTTGTCAGCATACTTTCCTCATCCTGGAACAGTGGAGGTAACTTTAGTGTCTTCTTTCTAACAAAGAAAGTCCTTTTAGTGGTTTTTAATTCTAATCCTAATGTCTGTGCATCTTAGGAAGCAAATTAATCTATTTGGTGACTAGAGAGACATGTGAACAGAGACTAAACCTCCACTGTTAACCTATGGCTTGGCGCCATAGACATGTTCCCTCACACTGCTTAGGGGGAAATGTGATCCAGTTGCTAAAAGGAGGGATATATTTAGGAAGTCACTTTTCGTCTGGAGACAGACAAAACCTTTTTAATTTTTAAAGGGACTGCATCTTCCATCCTTCTCGTGTCTCTTCTGCAACCCAGAAAAAAAAGACAGGACCGCTACCGTTTTGAACTAAAATTTGAGTGATGACTAAATTTCTCTTTCTAGAAGCCATCTGAGAGAGACCTCACACTGATTCTACTTCCTCTAACAGCTACATAGATCAGGTACATCTAACAGCTACAAGAAATATCATTTCTTCCTCCCTTTCTTGTCTTGCTATTTGGGGCCTATCTGCCAAAGCCATACTAACCTAACCTGGCTAATGTTTTCTTTGTTTGTTTGTTTTTTTTTTCTTTTTTCCCTCCTTTCTACTTTCCTTCCTTCTAGAAGGTGGGAATACTGGTCCACATTTAATCTGTGAGATGTATGTATTCCACAAGTACTTGTGCTCTGGTGGAGGATGCATTCAGTTTACTATGAGCTGAATCACCATGGTCAGAAAGTAGGTTTGCTGCCATCTTGGTTGGTGGCTTCCTTGTGGTGAAGGCAACCATGTAACTTGGCTGCCCTCTTGGCTAATGATTTACTAACAAGGCAAATGCTATGTGACTTCACTGCCATCTTGGTTAATGTAACCACACAAAATAAACCAAAATGACAGCATCCGTGAAACTTCCCAGTTCCAATGAGCTTTGGGGAACACTACACCTGTTGTTACATTTGACTAAGGAGTTAATACTGAACTTTCCCAGGTGATTGGTTCATTTTTGGTTTGTTTGTTTTTTATATTGTTGTTGTTTGTTTTTCTGTTTTTGATTTTTGTTTTGGTTTAAAATTGAATCATTGTTTTAGACCATATTATTTGCTGTTTTCTACAGATTATAAGACTTTTCCTAGCCATGTGCCTCCAATGCTGATTTACTAAAATAGAGAGTCAGCACTCAGAAGTTTTCAGCAGCCCAGAGCTGAGTATTTATAAAGCACCAATCCCCACAGGGATGAAAAAAGGGAATTGCCAAGTGCTGGACAAGCTGCTGCCAGTAGGCAGCTGCTATAGCCAAGGCAGGAGATCACCCTGGACAAAGGGCTGAAAATGTAGTCTTGGCTGGGCCATAATGCCTGCTATTTCTGCTTGTACCTCCAGGCTCATTTTCCTCTAACTGAGATAGAATGCTCTTTCCTCAGCTCAAGACTTCTTTGTTTGACATTTGTCTGCTTTCCAGCCTCATGGTATTCTGCATTCCCTTGCCTTTGCTTTCACTTTTTAGTCACAGCCATCCAGAAAAATTTGTAAGAAACTGAGCCTCAAATGCCATCACTTTCTTAGTTCTTTTAGTTTTGTTTTTGCTGTTGAGCTTGATTTATGCTGTTGTTGTTTAGTATTCTCTGCATTACAGCAACTTGAATCCAGTGGACATTTGGTAAATTGAAATTAGGCTTTCCCAACCTAGACGGCTCTCTTCAAAGAAAAAGAAAGTTACTATGAGTGCTTTTCATGCTTGCTCCCTATCTGGATTTTAAAAATGTAATATGGCTTTGCATATAAAGAAAATGAGCAAGAGATTAGGGAAAGGAAACCTTTCTACTCTTTCCATTCACCAGGAACAACATGCACCCTTCATCTGTGTCTCCCAGCTGTTTGCCCTTTACAGATGAGGATGGATGCCATCTCCAGGGTCTCCATGACTTGCCTCTGAGAAAATTGGAGCAAGTTACCTGACCTCTCCCCCTCCCCCCTAAAACACACACGGAGTTAGGGAGAAGAATTTTTTTCAACCTGTGGATCATTTCTGTAAATGAGGGGAAAAATTCAAGGAAATTCCTTGTGTCCAACTTTTCTTTTACCTCTGATACCACCCAGAGCATACTAAAACCTGCCGGATGGAGTTAGCAAGCCCTGATATAGAATTTAAAACAGAATCTCTCTAAAAAGCCCTTGCTCATAGAAAATGAATTCCCAGATAAACATCCCAACCTCCTAAAAGTTCAAAGGTCTAGATCTCTGAATATCTTTCCTGCCTTGCTCAAAGAAAGGACAAAAAGATAGAACCTTGTTTTCGTACAGGAGGAAAGGTACTTGTTACACTTGTCAGGTTGTTGGCCTCCATCTTCAGGCAAAGACACACTCCTCATGAGTATGGGTTTTCAAGCAGTTGTTCACCCTAAGACTTGTCAGGAAGGATCTCAGGTTAGACAGGGGTAGAGAGACACATACCCTGTCAGCTTGATCATGAGTATAGATTGCCGGCCACACACTAATGCCCTTAAAGCTTAAAGAAACCAGAGGGCAACCTTCTAAAAATCAAATGTTCCATCTCTTATTGCACTCTAAAAGGAAAGAAAATGCTGTCTGTCTCTTGTCAGTTCTATTTCCAATGCTAGTCTCAGAAGATAAGGCTCATTTGGGCATGTCTATCCAGGTGGTAAGGACAGGTACTTTGGATCTAGACAGTTGTCACAGGATTCAACTGCATCTTTCCTATCTATTCTAAGCCACTGAGTTCAGTTTTACAGAGAAGTAAAATGCACTTTATACATATATCTACTGTCCTGTACTGTTTAAGCTGAGAAGCTGGCTCTAAGGATAAGATTTGGTCCTTCCATGTCAGACTCAAGCATGTTTATCCCAAAACATTCTCTAAAATCCCTGTCCTACATCAGGCTGAACCTCTGACTTTGTGACAAGGAACAGGAGAACAACAAAATAACTCAAGAATAAAGGCATTGTGTCCCTAAGGCTAGCTAATGGGTGAACTGTTTCCAGCAGAAGTTATTACTGATTTCATAATATAGAGATGCCTATAGTAAAAATGACTAATGTTGTTCTCATCCAGAGAGAAGACTTCCTGCCTAGAAGCTTCTCAAACAGTAACTGCAATATAATAGTTTTGACAGGGCTTCCTTTGTTAAGGCTAGGGAAGGCTGTAAATATAGATTAGAAAATATTTTGCTATGCATCTGCTGATTCTCTTTATTTACTACTTACACTTATTCCAAATCAAAAGCTTGTCTCTGTTAGATTATTCTACAGGCTTTTCAAACTATGGAATAGATTAAAGATTAAATCAACAAAGTGCATTTGCCCTCTACAGATTTGGTAAAATTTTTAGGGAAGTCATCAGTTCATTTTTTACTGGGTCTTATAAAAATATTTGATAGAATTTGAGGTGGGACTGGAGGGAGAAAAAAAAGAATTTTCTAGCCATGGGCAGTAAACTTTCCAACATGGCTGCTTTCAGGTCATCCGTACTCTTCTCAGTACTCCTTGCCCATGCTCTGTAAGGAAGCTGCACAAACTCATTGCTCCCCATGGTTAGCTCTGGTAAAAACAGAAATTACATTTGTGACTGGGATCTTATAAGGAGGGAATACACATTGTTTAATTCTACCGGAGAGTTAAGAAATTCTACAATAAATGATGAATGTACTTGGTAAATGTGTACAAATGTCATTATGGTATTTTAAAAAATCCTGTAAGATGTTAGGATGTAAAAATGAAAATATTTTTAATAAAGAAAGGCATATATAAAGATTAAGATGCCTGGATTCCTTTCCAGAATGGGGGCTTATGCAAGTTAAAAGTGTCTAAATAAGTTATTTAGGGTGTGTGAAAATGTTACTTAACTAGGCACTAACTTAAAAATGTAAACCTATAAGCTTTCCTCCTTCTTAGTTTTGTTTTCTTCTTTTCTCTTCTGGTTGTGTTTTAATAACCAACAAGCATGAATACTCAATAACTCTTGAGCTGACAGGTCACAGAGGCCATGACACAGCTGGTGACAAAGCAGATAGAAACGTGACTCCCTCTCATTGTGGTTTGCTTGTCTGTTTGGTGTCATGATAGTCTTTCATAGAGCTTTCTTAGACTGAGTGAAGGTAGTTTGACACATTGACAGTTGTTCAAGTTGATGCATCTATAGAAAAATATTGCTGAAGTACCTTACTTAGTTATTAATATACACTGCCTGAATTCTTTATTTTCAATTTCCTATAGATACCCAAATCCTATTATGAAATACAACTGAAATATCCAGACTCTTTGGAGAGAAATATGACTGAAAGGAATATGGAAGAGCTATCTTTTCTTTTCAATAACATTTTAAAATGAAATATTTCTTAATTCTACAAATACTTATAGAATTATTATTTTCATGTACTAAGTACATAAAATAATTATGAATAATAATACAACATTTCTGTGAGAAAATACCTTCAAATGAGGCTCCAATAGACCTATTGGCTTGGCATTTACTCAAAATTACACACATTAAATGTTTAGTTCATCCTCTCTTAGTTTTCTTTTATTTTTTCACATACCATTTGTTTAAACTCTACATTGAAAATATTGGGTAGAGAGAAAGTAAGTAACAAGGAGCACCCAAGTGAGGATGCTTACTAAACTCACTCAGAAGGTGAAATAGGATAGACAGAGGTAGTGGTTGAAAAGTGAGCACAAGGTAGAAGAGGGAGTGGGGTGAGAAATAAGGGTGGAGATCAGATCTGGGGAAAGCAAGAGCTTGAGGACAGAAGGCCGGTAGAGAAAAGAGAAACTGAGGGTGGGAGTATCTCTGTGACAAGCTGGAGACCTAAGTCAGGGTTGGCTCCTGGGAGGATATGAGGAGAAATCAAGTAGACACTCCTAGCAGCAGAGGCCGTTGAGACTGAAGAGGACACCCTGTAAATAGACTAGTCTCCTAACAGAGAGAGGAGAACAACAACCCACCCACAAAATCTTCAACCCCAAATTTACATTGCCTACAGGATGTACAGGAATAAAGATAGAACAGCGACTGAGGGAATGCCCAACCAATGCCTGATCCAACCAGAGACCCACCCTATCTGAAAGTGCCAACCGATGACACTATACTCTGCTAAGCTTGCAGACTGGAGCCTGACAGAGTTGTCCTATGATACACTCCACTCAACAATGGTTTGAAACAGATCCTGAGACTCACAGCCAAACACAGGGTGAAGCATAAGGACTCTGGTGGAATATTGGGGGGGGAAGGATAAAAGGACCGAAAGGTGACAAGAGCTCACAAGAAGACCAGCAGACCCAACTAACCAGGGCCCAGAGAGGCATGTGGAATCTGAAGCACCAACCAAGAACCATGCATGAACTAGACTTAAGTCCTTTAGTAGCAGATGGGCAGCTCAGGCTTCATGTGGGTCTACTAGTATGCAGAGCATGGGCTTTCTCTGACAAGGTCTTTGCTGTCTGCTTTTTCATCACTTTCCCCTGATGAGACTGCCTTGCCAGGCCACAGGGAAGAGGGCTAACTCAGTTCTAATTCCAATAGATGAACTGGAGTGGGTAGGTAGTGGGGATCCCCTAGTCTGATGAATATGGGAAGGGTGATGGCTGAGGGAGGGTAGAACTGGGAGGAGAGGAGAAAGGGATCTTTGTCCAGTATTTAAAGGGAATAAATAAATAAATTACTTAAAAAAAGAAAATATTGGCTAGAAAATTATTACATAATTTTAGTGAAAGCCATATTTTCATTTTTCTTTTGGCTATTCCAAATTTGAATGGTCATAAATCATTTATTTAAACTTTGGCTTGAGTTTTTTTTTTTTTTTTTTTTTTTTTTAAGAAGTGAGCTGTTTTTCCTAGCCTATATCATTTATAAGGGGCTAAGGTATTATGAATATTTTTTTTTGAAATTCACTTTAACTTTATTACTATTCACAGAATTCTCTTTGAATTACATATCAATATTAGCATTTAAAACATAAATCATAATATTCCAATCCTAATTCTAACTTCACTACAGAAGATATTAATATATTTTCAATGTCTGCATCCTTTTTTTTAATTTTATTTTTTTCTTATCAGTTACATTTTATTAACTCTGTATCCCAGCTGTATCCGGCTCCCTCATTCCCTCCCAATCTCATCCTCCCTCCCTCATCTCCACCCTGCCCCTTTCCAAGTCCACTGATGGGGAGGACCTCCTCCCCATTCATCTGATCCTGTTTTATCAGGTATCTTATGAATATTTTCTAAGCATAATATTTATAACTAACTTTATGTATTATTGAGAATTAAAATCCTACAAATATTTTCTCAACTTTTTTCAGTACTATGTCCCAAAAATGCTTTTTAAAGAAATGTTCTCACTTGATAAACATTTAGACAAATCTAAAATAGAAAAAAGAAAAAAATTCAGTCTGAAATTGTTACTACAAACACTGAACCCATATTCTCTTTTTAGTTCTAGCTACTAAAACTGAATATGCAGTTATGATGGGCAAGATAGTGGACTGGCTGCTGCCTCTCTGTGGGCTGGTGAAGAAGAATCTGAATAAGAAAACAACTGGCTATTCCAAAAAGAGGAAGAGCAGCAAGAAAATAACAAAGATTTTTGTGATTTTGGGGCATCTCATGGTCCCAGAAAAACTGACAAAAATGGCAAGGGCCTCTTGGAAAAGAAGCATAGCAGAACATAGCCTCACCTGCATAGCTCCACAGTGTGGTGGCCAGAAAGAAGAATAGCTTCAGGGTCCTGCTGCAGAAAGAGAGTCATACCTTCAGGACCAGCATTCAGCCCCCAAAGGCCTCAAAGTCAGTTGCAAATTTTGGTGAGATGGTGATTCTTTTGTCAAGATGAGTCAGTAACAGAGAAGGATAGCATTCTGTTACACTGTATGACTCAGATTACCTGGGCAAGGCACCATTTTGAGAGAAAAAACTTTTGTTTTAAACCGAGCTACAGATGAAAGCAAGGACGTCCTAAGACAATGTCTGCCTGAGCTTTATCTGACACAGCCATGCCAGGGAGACAGGGAACAGGAGGGGCAGATGTTTACAAACTAAAAGATTCAGGTGGATTGAGACTCAAGTTAGACAGTGAAGTGCTTAGGAGATGCTAATCTTGCCCTCAATTGCCAGAACTAACTTCAACTGAGAGGAACCCTGGAATTCCAACATCCTGAGCCTGAATCGGTAGGTGTGTAGGTTAATCTCTGGATTCACTTATCCGTCAGCCACAGTTGCAGAGCCTGAAGGCTCTGAAGCTCTATGCATGGTGTGTAGTTTGTGTGTGCATGTGTGTGTGTTGTATGCTTTTGTTTGAATGTGCTAGTGCAAACACATGCGGAGTCCATTAAGAGGAATTTCTTTTCTTCTTATTAATCTCTGCTTTATTTGCTTAATGCACCGACCCTGATGGTGGCCATTTTGATTAGCAAGCGTTCAGAAAGTACCTGTCTTTGCACCTTGTCCCTAGGGCCCCACTTCTTGTGTTTTAGTAACAAAATGTGCAGCTGTGCCCAGTTCTGAAGTGGTCCTTGTGCTTGTACAGCAAGTACACTAACCCACTAAGCCATCTCATTAGCCACTGTTTTCATTTGTTATTTCCCTTCCTGTATTTGTATATTCTATTTATACATTTTCATTATTGGACAATTCTTTTTTCTTTTTTTTATTTTTTTTTTATTTTTATGCCATTTTGACATTCTCCTATCTGTAGTGCTCATGGTAGTACATTGTTGTTTCAAAAAATCTTATGATTTTATTTTTTCATTTATGTAATTTTATTTTTCAGCTTTGTCATTAGGAGATTATTAATGGCTCTTTTAGTTTTTCTTTCCTTTTCAATATTTTTAAATCTCTTGGTCTTTTCTATTCCTTTAAAATGCATCCCCTTTCACTCTTTTCATCTTATTGTTTATTCAAATTTACTTATCATCTATTTAATTTTATCCCCTACTTTGTTCTATTACTTGTAATATTTTCAAATTTTCATTAAAACAATACTCTCAAAGCTTATTCATTACTAGGTTTCCCATTCTCTGATTTATCATTAGTTATACATTTGTACAATAGAATTTTACTGAGCCATGAAGGCAGATTAATTCAAGACATTTATAGGAGAATGGGAACAACTGAAGATAATTATGTTAAGCAAAATCAGACACTCACATTAAAATTAAAAAATATGTATTGGATTTATGGGTGTAGGTCATGAAAGTTAAAAGAAAGATGAGAAAGACATGAAAGTGAAGGAAAAGCATTTAGGAGGCAGGGAAGGAAAGGGAGAGAATAAAAAGAGGAAAATGATGCATGCGTTATGAAAGTATAATGGGGATTCTTTGGATGTAGAACACAGACAAGCAAGGAGGAAAGTGCAACGGGGAGAATATTCAGAGAGGACAATAAATGAAAAGAGAGTAAAACAGGATATATGTATAAAAATTTCACAATTCAACCTAGTGTTGAATCTTATTAAAGAAATACATTATTGCAAGATCCTTCATTTTGTTTGTGGTAACACATAAATGGGAAAAAGGAGATTATACTAGAGTACATGTAAATACATGCGAGAAACATAAATTATGGACATGGGCACATGCATGTGGATATCGTTGTGAACAAACCCAAGACCATCAAACTTCATATATTTTTTGCAGCTTTATCCAAAAAATTTTATATGCTATGATGGTTTCAAAGAAATGTGCCTCCATATGCTCAAATACTTGAATACTTGGTCCCTAGGTGGAACCATTTGGGAAGGATTAGGAGTTAAGCCTTGTTATAGGAACTGTATCACTACAGGAAAGCTTTGGAGTTTAAAAAGACTCCTTTGGCTTGTTTATTGCCATGTGAGTTTTCAGCTGCTAGTCCAGCTGCATGCCACCATGTCTTTGCTCTACCAGCATAGATTGTAACCCAGTGGAACCACAATCCCAATTAAATTCTTTTTTTTAATGCATTGTTCGTGGTATTTTATGACAGCAACAGAATAGTAACTCAAACAAAAGTTGGTACCAGGAGTGGAGTATTGCTGTGATAGGTCTGGAAGTGCTATTTTTGGAGGGATTTGGAAGATTTTGGTATTTGGAATAGAAAACTAATTGAATGATGTAAATGGAGATTAATGGGTCATCCTAGTAAGATCTTGGAAAACAGTAGTTCTGAGAGTTATGTGCACTATGGGGGCTGGCTCAAGAAGTTTTAAAAGACCACAATATTAGCAACTGGGCTAAAAACTGTTTTGCTAGTATTTTGGCAAAAAGGAGGTGTGTGGTAGTTTTTTTTTTTTCTTTTTTCTTTGTCCTAAGTGATTGATTAAATAAAACAGAATGAGAAAGCTATATTACATACATGCAGGCTAATTGGGAACAGCAAGAGAGGGAGAAGGGGAAGGGAAGAGGAGCATGCTCTGCGGGGAGGGAGGAGAGAGAGAGATGGCAAGTAGTGCAGAAAAGGGGCTAGGGAACCAGGATGTCTGGCTAGGTAGTGCAGGGCTTCTGGGAGAGAAGCCCCGCCTCTAGGTGGAGGGCAGGGTGTGGCAGCCATACCCTGCAGCAGGTAAGTACTTCAACACTAAGAACATCCCTGTAGCTAAATTAAAATGTTATAAACTAAATTCTTGGGTTGGAAAGATTTCATTACAGTCTAATTTCTACTCTGTTGTATGTCTACTAGAAATCCTTTTTTTTTTTTTATCTACAATTAAAAACAGCAAGGGGGACAAAAAGAAAAATAAAATGTACAGTTTTAATAAGAAAGACCTACCAAGAAATTTAGTGTTGAAGCCAAGATTTGTAATGAAAGAGACAAGGAGATTAAAGAGAGGCCTTTTCTGTAGCAGAACCCAAGGAAAGGTGCACTCAGAACAAGGCCATATCCAACTAAGTTTTCAGCTACATCTAATCAAAGCTGCTGCAACGTGATTAAAAGGTCCAGGGATTACCCCAAATTGTTATTCACACTTGACAGTGTTATTCGTGTGGTGCTGGTTTTATAATAATGAAGGATACACAAGTAAAAGCATTGTAGAATCTTCATTTGTAGTTGAGGAAAACTGCTGAATCTACTTATGTGGCAGGGGAGTGCCAGGATAGTAGCCATGTTTGGCCCTTGTGTGAAGTTGTGAAAGTGAAGGCTGGATTGTATACGAGATGTAAAAATGTTGCAGATGCCTGAGCCATGTGACATTTGCCAAAGAGAATTGCACACATAGAGTGAAACCACTTGCTAAAAGCGAAGTATATTGCGGTCATCAAAGGAGTAATGGCAAAGCCTTGTAAACCCTCTAACACTGGCGCTATAGGATTTATCTGCTTGATTTTGGTGTGGGTTGGTACAGTTTCTCCTCACAGTGACCCAATTCCTCCTGTCTAGAATGGTAATGTATATTCTGTGCCCTTGTTTGTTGGAAGTAAGCAATTTACTTTTAAGTTATATAGAGGGGTTAGGTTACACTTAAGTGACTGTGTCTGAGAAGTGATTTTGTATTCCAGAGTTTTAAATAATGTTGAAACTAAGACTATAGAGACTTTTGAATTTGAACTAAATGTAATTTGCATTGTAATTTAGCTATAAGCCTGAGGAAGTCTGGGAGTACAATGTGGTAGTTTAACTGACAATGGCCTCCATGGGGTCATATGCTTGAATACTTAGTACCCAGTTAGAGGAGGTGCATTACTAGGGAAAAATCATTGAGGTTTCAAATGATTCATTCATTGTGTGTCCAATGACTCTTGCTTGTGGATTGAGATGCAAATATTCAGCCCACTCCTCTATCTGCCTGACACTATGCCTTCACTTTACCATTTTAGACTTTAAACATCCGGAACATAAGCCCAACTAAACTCTCAATTTTATAAGTTGCCTTGGTATATTATTTAGGGTTCTCTAGAGTCACAGAACTTATGGAATGTACCTCTCTCTTTAATCTTTATATCTATCTATCTCTATATCTATCTATCTATAGTATATGAGTTATTGGAATGACTTACAGGCTTCAGTCCAGCTAATCAAACAATGGCTAGCTTTGAACATAAAGTTTAACAATTGAGGTAGTTGATCAGTCCCACAAGGCTGGGTATTGAGACACTGGTCTTCTTTATATTCTGGAATCCTGAGGAAATTGGTTCCCATGGCAATGAAGAAATGGATGTGCTATCAAGGTGAGAGAAAGTAGACAAAGAACAAAAGCTTCCTTCTTCTATGTCCTCATATAGATTTCCATCAGAAGATATGGCTCAAAAAGATATCTTCCCACCTCATGATCCAGATCAAAGGTGTGTGTCCTCCTACCTCAAAGGTCTGGACTAGAAATGGATTTATCCACTCCAAACCAAGCACAACAATAGAAAATTAACTATCTATAATATATAACACACACACACACACACACATACACACACACACACACACACACACTCATGTATATGTGAAAATTTGAAATAAGCTCATTTTAAGAAAACAGTTTAATATTTCATTTTCTTAATTTTTTTGGATTTATGTAAAGTTTCTCTTGATGTTTTCTATTCAATAAAGTTGAAACAACTGTTTAGATATAGAAATTATTTTCTTATATATATCCACAGTCTCGGTGCAACATTCTGGAACTTAACACACTTAGATTTTGTCAGAAGAAAAGTTAAGAAATTTAATGGTCAAGACCTTGTCATAAATTTTTTTTTATTAAAGCCCTCTAAAATATGAGTTGGTGAACTTGTCACTCTTAAAAGGCAGTGGAGAAACCAAATAAAAGAGTGAGTCTTAAAACCACTGAAAGGCTAAACTAATAAAAAGTCTATACCCTAAAGCTTCTGCCTTTTCTTTTGTAGGATACCTTTTATAAAAGACTTCAATGTAGTAGGCATGCCACTGGGCATGGAATCATAAGAGGAGTTCAAATCTTAATTCTGCAACCCCTAGCTGAATGATGTTAAAGAGGGGACTGACATTTGTGAATCTCAGATAGCCTATTAATTGGAGATTTTGAGAATGAATAACAAACTAGAAGACTGTAGCACAGAGTAATACTTCAAGTTCTGAATAGATGCATGCGTCAGAAAATGTTTTTAAAGTTATCTTCTGTTGTTTTAATAAAAGGTGAATCAAAGCATATCTCAAAAGAAGAAAGATCTCATGGCATGCTCTTCTGCCCTTCACTTAACTCAGCTTTAATATATATATACATATATATATACATATATATATTACTGATATTTACAGCTCTAATATGTACACTTAACTCCTGTGCAAACATGGGTAAGATGAGTTTTGTTTCCCCCAAATATTCAATAGGAGCAATAACATGTATATTTTGACAAGGTATGGTGAAACTAAAAAGGCCTAGAACCGTGAAATGTCTCTTCTCCTATTGGCAAATCTTGCACCTGTACATAGAGATGGTGTTTTCCAAATAGAACATCAAGACAATTATAAATTAAAGTAAAAGAAAATTTAAACATAAGATTTTAATTTCAAATTCATTTTATAAAAAGAATGTGAATTCTTACTCTTCAAACGTGTTAGACTGTAACAATTATTACTACTACAGTTAGATAACTCAATGTGATTATCATTTGCATACTTAGAATTTTTCTAATACTTTTAGGTAATAAAGTCAGATTTGTGGTTCATTAAACTCAATGTTTGTCTCTAACATTGGTATTAAAGGAGCAATTTTGAAGACTCTTATTGTTACAAAGTCACCCATGACATCCTCAAAAAAGCTAACTATGGTCCTCTGAAGATTCTTAGTATTCTTTTAATATAGTCAGTTAAAATATACCTATTATTCTACAAAAGATTATGATAACGTCTAAAATTTGCAGGTTGTATATGGTATATGCCATATTCTATTTTCTTTTTCAGGTAAAGTCATCTTATTTTTTTCCATTTTCATTCCTTCAAAAATTTAAGGTGAATCCCCATTCTTTTTCTACATCAATTGCTAAGTTTAAGATGTGTTTTTTAAGGGTAAAATTAAGTTCTGTATTTCATTGTTCATGATAGTATGCTTTTTTTTCAGCCAGCAGACCCCACTGCATTGATATATGAAGAAGATTTGCTGCAACAACTGCTGCTTCTTACCCAGTAAAAATCAATACATTTGAAGTACATCATCATATATCTATTATTTAGATTTTCTTTTAAATCCCCTGTGTATTTATGTTCTACACTTACAGAGCTTTGAGGTATTCTCATAAAAATGGTTTTGTTCTGTTATTTATTTTCCCTCTTTTTTTTTCCTCTAGAAATCAATTTGAGTGTCAGTTTTCAAACTGCCTTATATGACTTTCTCTCTTTCTTAGTAGAATTTTGTCTTATTTTTCTTACAGACTTTTCTTAGTCACCATTGCAACTAGTGCAGTGATGAGGTTGCGACTTAGCTAAGCACATGTATTAGTCACTATTCTGTTGATGTGATAAAACCCCATGGTCAAGGGAGCTTATGAAAGAATTTATTTTGGAAGATGATACCAGAGAGATGAGAACCCAGCATGGCAAAGAGGAATGGTGACAAGTAGTAGACATAGTGACAGGAGCAAGAGGCTGAAAGATCACATCTTTACCTGCAAGTATGAAGCAGAGACTGAACTGGACGTAAGGGTGAGACAATGAATTCCCAGAGCCTGCCTCTGGTTGTTTACTTCTTCCAACAAGGCCACACCTATTAAGCCTCTACAGATAATGCTGCTAACTAGAGACTAAGAACTCAAACACTTGAACCCTGTGTTACATTTCTCATGCAAACCACGCACATATTATACGTACTGAAATGATGTCTGTTAATCTAGCTCCTAATTTTATGACAAACCTCCTTATCCCAAATTTTCTCTCATTCTTTTATATTGGCTAAACTGTGGTTGTGACAGGGATAAGAAGCAGGAAATTGACAAAAGACATCTGGACAGTGTACAGTTAATTGGCTTCTCCTGGCTTTTGTATGAGCTGTATATGAAGCTCTGTTATGTCTAGTCACTGAATTTTGGAGCACGTTGGTTTCAGTAGTGAGTTAATCAGGATTAGTCTGAGGACTAATTCATTTGTTCCAACCACCCTATATGTATGTGTGGATATATGTATGTACATAAAGTGGTCAGAGCTTTCTCATTGGAGCTTTGCTTCATATACTGAATGTCTGAATGTGCATCTGTCTCTCTGTCTGTCTGTCTGTATATGTGAATTTGTTGAAGCTTGTTGGAACTTGCTTGTTGGAGCTTTTCTTGCTTTATCCATTTAGTGTGTACATGTGTGCATGGTCTCTTTTCTCCTTCTTTACCTTTTCCTAGTCACTGGCTACTTTAAGTAGCAGTCCATGCCAGGAACCATTAGCTCTGCCCCCTCCAGAAGCCATCAATCACCTCTGGCCCTCCACCATTTACAATCAGTTCTGGCCTAGGTTGGTTACCACCAGCACTAGTTTCTCCCTCCTCCCCTTCCCTTTCCCTCCACAGCCCACTGCCATCAGCAGAAGCCAAAGCCAGGTGCTATCAGCTTCTGGACCCCGCCTACTAAACCCCGTGTCAGTTTACCCTGTGGTGACAAAGCTAGTCTTTGCCATACTCACTTGAATAACAGCAACAAGTAATTATGAATAATACAAACTCACTCCTATTTTCAGCTTGCCTTCACACTAACTGGCGAGATCATCTTAATTCCTGGTTCTACTACTCCTTATAAACTGCTTGGATGACTTGAGAGCCAATCTTTTTGAGCTTCAAAATTATACAGAAGACACAGTTCTCCAGGAATCCTCCACAGCTTCAGCAGTAGGTGGGGACTGAGGAAGAACCCTGCCTCATGGACTGAATAGCTACTGAGTTCTCCACCTGACACAGCAATGTCTTGTCTGCCCAGGCTGATCTGTGTAAGCAACTCAAATAAATATCATTTTTATAATCTTCTGAAGTATGAAAAGACCACATAATTTCTTTTCTTCCATTTCCTCCCTCTAAAACCTTCCATGTAGCCCCTTTGCTGTCTCTCAAGTTAATGGCCTTATTTCTTCAATTTTAATTACAAGTATGCATGTATACATGTATGAATATGTATATGTTCCTATATATACAAACAGATACTGTTATTCAAGTGAGTACTTAAACTATTCTTTATATGCTTCTGTCTATAATCATGTACGACTTGTCCTTGTGATTGTACACAGCTTGAATTCATCAGAACTTTACTCATGTGACCTTTATTAACTCTCAGAGTATAAATTGTCTGATGCTCTGAGTAAAGCTGGCTATTGCATAAGATTTTAGTCTGCCTCATTTTGTCAGCTCCTTTTTCCCAGGTTCCACCACCTCTAGACAGTGGGAACATGTAATTTCTTTGTAGATGAAAGAAGGAATGTAAATTAACAGATCAAACTACTTTGATGATATTAAAAAAAAATCTACTAATCCTCATGTCTAGGATTCACTGCTATGCTCAAGGGATTATTGAATCTAATATACAAGAATGAAGTTGTAATAAACAAAAGGTGGACAAGTCAAAAGTCATATCCTTTTACACGTGTACTTTTAAAAAATGGTGTAGTGGTGGCTACTACACCTAGCAGGGGACATATTTAAAACCATTTTAGTCTTTGTGTAGAAGAAATGAAAGTTAAGATTTTTATTTTTTGTTTTTGAAATATTCTATTAGAGAATCAATGTATGTTTTGGTTTGTAAATGTTGTTTTTATTTCATCAGATGAGAGGATGAGATGAAAGCCATTCCCAAGCTCTATGAATACTTGGCTTGGGCTGAGCCCAGAGCATTTTTCTTTCTTTGTTCTAACTATCCCTAGGCTTGGGCTTGGAAGCTACGAGACTCTATAAGCTCTCTGCACACCAGAACCTTAAAGGTTTCAGCTTCCAACCTCCTGCTAACATAGGCCTAGAATGTTTTAGCCTCTGAGACTTACTGCTGAATAAGATGTCTCTTTTTTGCTTTCACTGAACTCTCACTGGCTAGTTCAATTCATGAACTATGTCCCAAATTCCTCTCCAACCTGGCTAATTCAATCTGGCTTCTTTCTTAGCTTCTGACAGAATTGCTCTGCTTGGCCTCAAACTAACTTTGGCAATATGTTTTAATCTTCTGGATCCTTCTCATTCTCTGGCTTATTCCCTCTGAAACTCTTCTCTGTAAAACTTTCCCAGCAAAACTACCACACACACAACTCCTACTTATACTTCTTTTCTCTCCTGTGCTGTTTTCGTGAGAAGTAGGCATATTTTATCTCTGACTCATTCTTTCAAATCTTTCTCTGTTTTTCCCTTCAATTAGAGGTTACTTTTAAGCACTGATGTTTCTTTCTATAAACTAATTTTACTTTCATTGCTCAGGATTAAAGGTGTATACTATGGGCATATCTGTATTTTAGCCAGACCATACCGTAATCCAGGGCATGTCTACATTCCATACAGATCACACAGACCTAGAAGGTCTTTAGATGTGATCCCTTGCCAGAGCAGCCATGTTGCTGGATTAAAAGTCCTCTATTTTGATTGAAGTTAATTACAAAGTATACATTACTGATTGAGTATAGTTGGAGACTTAAATGCCTTTTTGTTTATTCAAATGTGATTTCATGGTTTTTATTTTCATAATTGAAATTATAACTCTTTGTCTTATCTTCTCCTTTTCATTTTGTCTTTCTTCCAGAGTGAAACCTTCTTGAGGACTCTATCCACGGAACAGACAGAACTGACAGACAGATGAGAACATACATATGCTATTTGGTATAATGATTAAAGTTCTATCAAGAGCTATTTGACATCTGTGAGTGCATGCTTCTATTTGTGATTTTATAGAGGATATAAAGTAAATTTTCAAAATGTCATTCACAATCTTTTTTTTCTAATTCTAAGGGAAATAAGGGGAATAAGGAAAATTTATATAGGGCTCTAATAAAAAATGAGCATAATATAATTCTTCTGACAGCACTATGAGTTCAGGGGAATTATTGTACAAATCAGGGGAAATTATCCTTTATCAGGTACCATTTGATGTGAGGCTTAATGCAAGGGAGAAATTGGTTTGAAGAAGGAGATTTCTGCAGAAGTAAGAACAATTTAGGTGGGATTAAGAAATTAGAGAATTAATATATGCTCTACACACAGTGAAATGATAACAGTAGGAAACACAATGGGAAAATATGAATTTCCTGCTGTAAAGTTCCTTAAATGATAAGTTACAATCACACATTTGTCTGTGGGCACCGGGAAGTTGCTCATGGTTTCTAAATTGGAGTAAAATATGAGTATAATTACATTTCATTAAAATGTGATGACTCTATATAAAATGGACAAAGGTAGAGATAAACATACTGAGACACAAATGATGTTTTAGTCTTTGAGGGAATTGGGGTTAGATATTGCATTTGGGAATAAGATAAATAGTAGATACAAAAACTTTAAAATATCACTAGGCTTAACATATTACTTGTGAGCAAGAGGTGAGAAGAGACATGGATGAAGACAATTTAAACTCTCATGGCTGGAGAAACCATAATTAAGATAAGGGCACAATCATCCAAGTTGAAGATGGAAGCTCCTACAGACTGACAAACTTTAGAATGAGAAATAGCAGTGTACACTACCTGGGTTATTTGAATGACAAATAAAGGCATATCTAGACAGAAGGAGTTGGAAGCCTTTTAGGAGTTCAAATTAATGTAAGGAATGTTTTAGAAATTTTGTTTTCCAGATGTGAGACTGCTCATGAAAGGTTGCAGCCCGCAGATGGTACGGTCTTTCCATCTCAAGTATCTTAATCAAGTGTTCTTTGAAGACACAGCCAAAGATTTAGGATGATTCTAAAGACTGTCATGATGACAGTCAACATTAATCATCATCATAGTATAAGATGTAGAATAGAGAACAGGAGAAGTTAAGTAATAGGCCACAGGGAATGACTAAATGCAAGTGATGAAAGAGAATACACCTCTAATTGCTGTTCTAGTTCCAGTTCTGTCAAGACCTTTTGTTTTTCTTCATGGATAGCTTCATAAAATATGTTTGACACTGAAAATGTAAAATTTAAAGTGAAGCTCCACAACTTCCATTCCCAAAGCCTAATCTAACAAGATAGAAGGCCATTATTTATATAGATTTGAGTCTGATTAATTTGATATGTGAATCTTTGAGTCATTTTCAAGGTTTCTATAATAAGATTTATAAAATAAAAAATACTAACTATTACATATAATCACACCAGAGACTGGATTAGACCCTTTCTCCCTAACAACACAAGTTTAAAAATTTTATTATTTTTTTTTATTTTTCATTATGCACCTGATTCTGTTTTGTTATTAAGGACTATATGATGGAAGTTTTTAAACTCATGAAGCACAGTTCCAGAATGACCTTTGTTTGTGTTTCTGCAGTTCAGTCTTGAAATTTTTGGCCATGATCTGCCCTGGTTTGTCAAACAGTTTTTTATTCTGCTTGGATTGGCAACTTGAAACTACCAGGCTTATTATATCTGTTTATTTGCAGCACATGAATTTAGTACAGATTTGGGAGCCTCATGCCTCATAGGTGAGGCAATGATGATGTGACATACTCACATTATTAGCCTTCAAAGTGTTATTTAACTCATGTTAAAAATATAATAAGTCACTCATCATAGAATGCTACAAAATATGCAGCACTTGTTTGTAGTTCTGTAAACATAGACTAGATTTTTACATGGAGACTCTGGCATGGTTTTTCTAGTGTGACTTTCAATATGCTCAACTTTAGATTTTCTCTTTCTCTCCCTCTCTTTGTTTATTGGTGCTTACTGAGGATAAAATTGAATGGCAAAAATTCCCATGTCCCATCCTGCAGACTATTTGTTGAGGTATTTTCATTATCCCCAAACAAAAAATATTAGCAATGAGAAAAAGAATGATGATTTCCATGTGGTATATTTTACAGCTGCCATCGGAGTGAAAATGCCCCAAACAGATGCTAATTGGACTTTTAAATGAATAATTAAAATAAAGATAATGAATATTCAGATATATTGCAATCAATAGTTCAGGAAATTATTGTTGCAAAGGTCCTTAAATCCTAAATGGGTAATGATAAATTATGTAAAAATAAGTTAAAACATTTGAGTATTCTTTTTATCTTAGTACTAACTAAAAATAATACATTTGTATATTTCTTTGTATATAATCTTGTTTGCAATGAAGTTCTAGTTGAAAACTAAATTACATAAATTGTACGTAACTCAATGTAAAATACTCAGATTTTATATACTTCTACTGTTTCTGGACCTACATATCTAAATAAGTCTGGACTTTCTTTAAACATTTTATGCCTTGTTTACATATTTTGGTCCATATACCAGCATCAAATAGACTAGATCTACATCAGGCTTGGAATAGTAAGAGGTGAGTGGACACTCTTGGGTGAAAAATACAAAGGACAGCAAAATACCAATTAGTAATCAAGATACATTTAATGCACTATTAAAACATTTAAATTAGTACAAAATCAACAAACCAAATAAGCCTAAGAACTTAAGTTAATACAGCAGGAGTACTAACTTTGGCCTCAGGATTTAATTCTCCCCATACCACATCAGTGCAGAGATGCTTTCTTGCCTCTGGAGTTATAGATTTTTTGAATTGTCTTTTAAAACTTTATCTCAAGGCCAGTAATTAGAATGGCCCATGTCATTATGTAACAAGGAATTCCTCACCCGATATCAATGTCATGCACCTGGATTTCCTAGACTTGATAACAATTAGCTTAATAAACCTCCATGTTATGAATAATTCAGTATTTTTTGTTTATTCTGAGTAGGAGAAAACAAACTAAGACACACGGCAGGCTTTATTCCTAAACACAGAAAGCAATAATACCTGAGGAGTGGATAGAGGTCCTAATAAATCATTCAGTTGTAACAAAAAAATCACCTTAACTTTGTTAACTAGTGCCTCAATTCTACTGAGTCACAAGAATTTTAATCTCTTTCATATTTACATAATCACCTGGTACCCGCAATATAACATACCAAATATAAGGAAGTCAGAATAGTTCACATTAAATAACATAATTAGACAAAAGTTAATATCCTGATAATAATTTAAATATTATTACATCTAACATTCTAGAAAAGAAAACATTAGATTGGTACTTAAACTTTCTGAAGCTTTTAGAGTCAAGGAGAGAAAAGTGTTTTTAATCAAAATATATGTAATTGTCAAAGTAGGGAACCTTGAATGCATGAAAAATGTGGTTATTTCTTTTAATTTTTTAAAACAATGTGAATGCTGTGTTTCTTTACCTTATGCCAAAAGGTGATAGAGAGGCATATTGATGTCTTATTATATGATGAGCAGTTTCCATTAAAGGTTATTGGAGAATCAGATGATTCAATGTCTAATTAGCAGAATATGGAAATAATTAACTGGAAAATGTTTTCTTTCTGAAAATCCTTCACAAAGCATATATCATTTGCTATAAATATTACGATCAGAAGGTAATTATTAGATATGGTTCACTACTTTAATCATTTTAAAGTAGTATTATTAAATGTGCTAAATTGTTTTAAATTACAGTGTGGGACTGTGAAGACAGAATTTAGGCACCGCCCACACATCTCCTGGTAATTAGCTTTAATTTCCATCACAGAACTTATATATAGACATGAAGACTTCAAGTCAATCCAGTGAAGTAGCAGCAAAAGTTAGAATCACTTTTTCCTCTGAGTGAAACAATCTGTTTGCATTCATTTTCAGTTTTGATAAGCTCTTCTTTAACCAAAAGATGAAGCTGGTACATTTTGCTGGCATTTTATGATCAGGCCAATTCTGTTTTCTATTTTTTTTTTTTTTTTAATATTCCATATCATAGGTAGTGAGCAATGTACAGCAGACTTTTGGAATGGCTCTGCTTGGGCATCCTGATAGGTCTGGTTTTGAATTTACTTATCTCCTTGAGAGAGGGTTCCTATTTGCAACTATCGGATTCTAGAGTCAGGTAAACTCCTTTGATAGAGAAGACACCAATGGATAGCTCTTCTTAGGGCTGAACTGTGGCTAAAATTCCCAGGGAAGCCTTTAACTCCTCAGATAATTTAAATGTTTCATTTTTGCACCTGTTTTCACTTCCAGAGTTGTCCTGGGTTTTGTACAGATCTGTTTCTACCACAGTATTTCCCTCCACTTATCAAGGGGCCTTCAAACCCCCCCCCCCAGTCTTGTGGTTCCCAAGACCAGCAAACTTGCATGTCGTTTGGAGATTGCTCTCTCCTTACTCCTTTCTTAGCAGCTTCATTACACATTGAAAAGAATATTTTCTTTATGCTTGGCTAGAATTTATGTGGCTTTTAGAAAGGGTTTTATCATTTACATCTTGTCTGGCACAATTCCAAAACTGAAAACCACAATCATTATAAAAGAGAGTTAAGAGTGAATAATTCTTCTTTCTGCAATTCAATAAACTCTGGATTGGTGCCACATTTATATAGAAGCAAGAGGTTTTAGTGCATGTTGCTTAAAATGTGTACTTAAAAACATGCATCTGGAGTACTGTTTTCAGTGATGTTCTAAAGAATATTTCACAATAATATAAATGGTCTAAATATCTTTTTTTTTCAATATAGTAGTTTGCTATTTGTGATTATAGAACATTTGCATTGTGACTCCAATGGTTAGCTTTTTAATTACATTATTTTTAGTCTCATGTGGCTACTACCATGATATTAAAAAGTGTATCTTTAGACATTAACATATATAAGTTGTTCTTGTGGGTGAGAGAAATGGTTTTGATTGGTATGGAATAGTGAATCACACATAATAACGTAGGCAGGAATATGGAAATGGAGACTAAAATGAGCAAACAGACTCACTTGGGGTATTAGGAAATTCTCAGCTGCTATCAAGCGTAAATATGATCACATCACCAGGCATCACACAGAATTACTACCTCAGTGTGTCAGATATCCAATACAACTGTCTGCATGTTTAAGAATTATCTAGCAATATGAATCTTGTTTTTGACTCACGAAACAAGATAATATTCACAAAAGCAGTGCCCAGTTTTTCAATAGTGATGTAAAGGTTTTCTCTTGAGGACTCCAGCCTCTGAGTCTATCCCCGTGTGCAAAGATAAGAGTCCTATTTTCACAGGAAAAAAACACAAAACAATATCCATAAACAAGAGCTTTTGTTACTGTGGGCACAAACAATTGTGTGCCCTTGAGGTTTCAGCAGTAAGGGAGAGAGTAGTTACACAACTCTAAGATGCTACTGATTGGTAAAGTATTGTAGCTCAGTATAGTTGCTACTGAGAGCATGTGTGAAGTGGTTTGAATAAGAATGATCCCCATAGGCGCATATGTTTGAATACTTAATCACTAGGGCGTGGCCTTATTGGAGGAACTGTGTCTCTGGGGGCTAGAGGTTTCTGTTTGGCTGGAACCCTGCTCCCCCTTGCACAAGCCAGGAAACCCTGTCTGCTCTCCTTCCATTAACCCCACGACACAGAGAAAACTATGGACTAACACTTCATTATCCCCCATCTCCATATTTCTGGCAGAGGCAGCTAAGAGTGCCTGCCAACGGGCTCAGTTTTTGACCATATAAGGACGGAATCCCAGCTCCTAGCTGACTTGTCATCACTCCTAGGCCAAATTCTATAAAACCCCCTTACTTTAGCTTGGGTGCCCAGCTTCACCTGTGAGATTGGTGAACCTGCCTGAGAGCTCAATAAACCTGTCTTTATACACTTAATTTGGCTTGAATTGGTTTATTGCGTAGGCAGATTAACCTATTAGTTTCAAAAGCCAAGTCAAGTGTCTTTCTTTCTGAGGGTGGATTTGGATATAGCTCTAAACTATGTTTGGCATAGGTACTGCCGTTATGATAATGGACTGAATCTTTGAAACTGTAAGCAGGCCCCTACTATCTCTTTTATAAAAGTGTTGCCTTGATCATGGTTTCTCTCCACAGACATAGAGAAGTGACTAAGACAGTCTTTGATCTGTGTTTTTTTTTTTTTTTTTTCATATTCATTACAAAGATGATCATTGTCTTAACTTCAGAGCTAGACGTAAGCAGCTTCAGACTATAAAGTGCAATAATCTTTTTATTCTCTTGCCAGTGATTGTTTTAGGAGCTACAGCTCATGCAAACAGTGAAGGGATTTGGTTTTATTATGAGATAGGGATCCGCTATAAGTTTAGTTTTCTTTTTCTGGATTTGCTTTATATGGATCTGTGAACTGAAAATTCTACGCCCTGTCATCTTGCTCCCACCTGTTCCTCTGAAGCCTTCAGAGTGTTACTTCTAGGAATTTTGTTAGGTTTTTGTTTGTTTGCTTGCTTTTGTTTTAATCTGTCACTTAAATAATTAAAAGGGGGGGGCGGAGCCAAGATGGCGACTAGCACACACAGTTTCCAAGCTGTGGAAGAGAAAAAGTTCTGAGTTGATGAGTGGAAGAACTTCTGAAGCCAGGGAAACAACGGAGAGGCTTTCTAAACAACAGGGAACATCGCCGGAGGTGAAAACCTTGGTCTCAGGTCACCCAGGGACTTGTTTGGGGAAGGTGAGAAACGATCCTTTGATCTCTCGGCACTCCCCTCCCCCAGACCTCCCTCCTCCTCGGCACAGCGGACTCGCCTTTCTCAGCGCAGACCTAACTGCCTGGGGCCTGCAGCCACTGAGGCAGAGCCCCAAGCCCTTTATCAGCAAAGGCCAGCAGTACTGTGTCTCGGAGCCCCAGATTCACGAGCGGCAGCTGCACCATCCTCCCAGGGCCCGAGTCTGCTAGACGCCATACTAGCTCCGCAGGATCGCGATCACTGACGGTACGGCCCGCCCAATACCACAGTGACAGAGAATACGCTATATACTCACCAAAACCAGACAGAAACGCCATACAAGCTAGACACACCAGGCGCTGGGCCTCCGAAGCTTGGAGAGCACAGTAAAGAGACCCCAGGACTTCCCAGAAAGCATCTGGACTAGCAACCCAGTCTCCAGTTACAGCGGGACTTTCTAACCTGGCGGCGGAGCAGCACTGAGCTGGCGGGGCACATCAGCCCTCCAGTTTAAGACTAACCAGGGCCAAACCAGAGAACAGAAAGGCTGGTTACCCCGATTCCCACTGACGTGACCACCCTGAAATCTCCAGCTGCAGCAAGACCTCATAACCTGGCAGTGACAGCAGCACGGAACTGGCGGAGCACATCAAAGAAGCAGGGCCAAACCAGAGAGCAGACAGCCCAGATACGCCGATCTCTGCCAAGTGTCCTGCCTGTAAGTGAGTGCACCCTTGAGAATCTGCAGCTCCACTGATCCTGGCTTCTTCTAAAACAGAAGCCAGGCATCGAACCCCCTCCCACCCATATACCCACTTTGGGAAACAGAGGGGCACTTGGAACATTGAAGTTCCTGCTCTGTGGGTCTAATTGAGGAGTTAAGGCAGTTAATGCCAGAAATTGCGCTGCGATCATCACTAGCGCCTGCGACATATACATTGCAGAGCCCCTCCCACACACTCAAGGGTTCAACATTAGCCATCACTCTGTCCCTCGAGACACACGCCCACACCCACTTACACACACACACACACACACATATACACACACACGCACGCACGCTTGCATTTGCCTCTGTTTGCGCCTGCGTACTTTCCTCCCACAGGTACAGCTAGTCCTCAGCATACGCTAAGGACACGGGACCTCTCTCAACTTCCTGAAGAATTCTCCAGACTCGAGAGAGAGACAGTACCAGTCTGATCGGCTGAATCCAAAAACAAACAGGGAAGGTCTCAGATAAGCCAATGGCCAGGGGTAGGCGAAAGAACATTTCCAACATAAATCAGGACATCATGACTTCACCAGCAAACCCCAAAATCGATGGATATTCCAATTCATCAGAAGCACAGGAAAATGACCTTAAAGCCATGCTTGCTCAATTATTTGAGGCTCATAAGGAGGAAATGAACAAATCTTTCAAAGAGATGGCCAGTCAATTGGAGGTAAAGAAAGAAGAAATAGACAAAACCCTTAAAGAAACACAGGCAAACATAGCCAAACAAATAGAGGCACAAGTAGAGAAGAAATTAGTGGCATACAAAAAGGAAATGAACAAAGAAATAGAGTCCATCGTAGAGAGACAGGAATCCAAATTCAAACACATAAAAGAAATGGTGCAAGGCATGAAAACAGAATTAGAATCAATAAAGAAAACACAAAGTGAGAAAACTCTTGAGCTGGAGAACTTGGAGAAAAGATCAGGAACCACAAAAGTAAGCATCACCAACAGAATACAAGAGATGGAAGAGAGAATCTCTGGAGCTGAAGACACACTTGCAGAAATTGATACTTCTCTCAAAGAAAAAGTAAAATCAGAAAAATTCCAATCACAAAATATCCAAGAAATCAAGGATGCTATGAAAAGACAAAATCTAAGAATAATAGGAATTGATGAAAAAGAAGACTCCAGGCTCCAAGGTCCAGAAAATATTTTCAAAAAAATCATAGAAGAAAATTTTCCCAACTTAAAGAAAGAGATGTCCATAAATATACAAGAGGCCTACAGAACACCAAATAGACTAGACCAGAAAAGAAACACATCACGTCACATCATAGTCAAAACACTAAATCTACAGAACAAAGAAAAGATATTAAAAGCAGCAAGGGAAAAAGGCCAAGTAACATATGAAGGTAGACCTATCAGAATCACACCAGACTTCTCATCAGAAACTATGAAAGCCAGAAGGGCCTGGGCAAGCATCATGGAGACTCTAAGAGATCACAAATGTCAACCCAGACTACTATACCCTGCAAAGCTTTCAATCAACATAGATGGAGAAAACAAAATATTCCATGACAAAACTAAATTTACACAATATCTATACAGCAAACCAACCCTACAGAAGATACTAGAAGGAAAACTCCAATCCAACGAAAACGAATTCACCCAAGAAAACAGGGCATACAGATAATGTCCCAACAAAAATGAAAAGAAAACAAGCAATGAAACAAGGTAAGATCATCGACTCCATTACACAAGGAACTAACATGCATTGGTCAATATTATCTATCAATATTAATGGACTCAACTCACCAATAAAAAGACACAGGCTAACAGAATGGTTACGGAAACAGGACCCAACATTCTGTTGCATCCAAGAAACACACCTATGCAACAAAGATAAACACTACCTCAGAGTAAAGGGCTGGAAAAATGTTTTTCAAGCAAATGGTTCCAGAAAACAAGCTGGAGTAGCCATCCTAATATCTAATAAAATAGACTTTCAACCCAAGTTAATCAAAAAAGATAAGGAGGGCCACTATATTCTCATCAAAGGAAAAATCCAACAAGAGGACATCACAATTTTGAATATCTATGCCCCAAATACAAGAGCACCTACATTCGTAAATGAAACAATATTAAAGCTTAAATCATACATTGATCCTAATACCTTAATAGTGGGAGACTTCAACACCCCACTCTCATCAAGGGACAGATCAACCAGACAGACACCAAATAGGGAAATGAAAGCACTCACAGAATCCCTAAATCAAATGGACCTAATAGATGTCTACAGATCTTTTCACCCAAACTCAAAAGAGTACACCTTCTTTTCAGCACCGCATGGAACCTTCTCCAAAATAGACCATATAGTTGGTCACAAAGCAAGCCTCAACAGATACAAAAGGATTGAAATAATCCCTTGTATACTATCTGACCACCATGGACTAAAGCTGGACATCAACAACAACAGAAACAACAAAAAGCCGACACGCACATGGAAACTGAACAACTTACTACTCAATGACAGCTGGGTCAAGGAAGAAATAAAGAAAGAAATTAAAGACTTTCTAGAATTCAATGAAAATGAAGGCACAACATACCCAAATTTATGGGACACATTGAAAGCAGTGCTCAGAGGAAAATTTATAGCACTAAGTGCCTACAAGAAGAAATCTGTAACATCACATACAAACAACTTAATGGCCCAACTGAAAAACCTAGAAAAAAAAGAAGCAGATACACCCAAGAGGAGCAGACGGCTGGAAATAATCAAACTAAGGGCAGAAATCAATCAATTAGAAACAAATAAAATTATCCAAAGAATCAATGAAACAAAAAGCTGGTTCTTTGAGAAAATCAACAAGATAGACAAACCCTTAGCCAAACTAACTAAAAAGCAGAGAGAAACCATACAAATCAGCAAAATCAGAAAGGAAAATGGGGACATAACTACAGACACTGAGGAAATCCAAACGATTATTAGGTCATACTACAAAAGCCTATATGGCACAAAATTTGAAAATCTAAATGAAATGGATAACTTTCTTGACAGATTCCATCTACCAAAATTAAGTCAAGATCAGGTAGAAAGACTGAATAGTCCTATATCTCCCAAGGAAATAGAAGCAGTCATTAACAGTCTCCCCTCCAAAAAAAGCCCTGGACCAGATGGCTTCAGCACAGAATTCTACAAGACCTTCAAAGAAGTACTATCACCAATTCTCCACAAACTATTCCATAAAATAGAAACAGAAGGAACACTACCAAACTCATTCTATGAAGCCACAGTCACTTTGATACCTAAACCACACAAAGATCCAACAAAAAAAGAGAACTTCAGACCTATCTCTCTTATGAACATTGATGCAAAAATACTCAATAAAATACTTGCAAACCGAATCCAAGAACACATCAAAGATATCATCCACCATGACCAAGTAGGCTTCATCCCAGGAATGCAAGGGTGGTTCAACATACGGAAATCCATCAATGTAATCCACCACATAAACAAAATGAAGGAGAAAAACCACATGATCATCTCCTTAGATGCTGAAAAAGCATTTGACAAAGTCCAGCACCCATTTATGTTTAAAGTCTTGGAGAGATCAGGGATACAAGGCACATACCTAAAGATAGTAAAGGCAATATACAGCAAGCCTATAGCCAACATCAAACTCAATGGAGAGAAACTTAAATCAATCCCACTGAAATCAGGGACAAGACAAGGCTGCCCACTCTCTCCATATCTCTTTAACATTGTACTTGAAGTCCTAGCCAGAGCAATAAGACAACTAAAGGAGATCAAGGGGATACAAATCGGAAAGGAAGAGGTCAAAGTGTCACTATTTGCAGATGATATGATAGTATACATGAGCGACCCCAAAGATTCAACCAGAGAACTTCTTCAGCTGATAAACACCTTCAGCAAAGTGGCAGGATACAAAATCAACTCAAAAAAATCAGAGGCCCTCTTGTATACCAAAGACAAAAAGGCTGAGAAAGAAATTAGGGAAACAACACCCTTCACAATAGCCACTAACAACATAAAGTACCTTGGTGTGACTCTAACCAAGCAAGTGAAAGACCTATTTGAGAAAAACTTCAAGTCTTTGAAGAAAGAAATTGAAGAAGATCTCAGAAGATGGAAAGATCTCCCGTGCTCATGGATTGGTAGGATTAACATTGTGAAAATGGCCATCCTGCCAAAAGCAATCTACAGATTCAATGCAATTCCCATCAAAATACCAACTCAATTCTTTACAGACCTTGAAAAAAAGATTCTCAGCTTCATATGGAGAAACAAAAAACCCAGAATCTCCAAAACGATCCTGTACAACAACAGATCATCTGGAGGTATCTCCATTCCCGATCTCAAGCTGTACTACAGGGCAACAGTAATAAAAACTGCATGGTATTGGCATAGAAACAGAAAGGAGGATCAATGGAATCGCATAGAAGACCCAGAAATAAACCCACACACCTATGAATTCTCAATATTTGACAAAGAAGCCAAATCCATTCAATGGAAAAAAGACAGCATCTTCAACAAATGGTGCTGGACCAACTGGATGTCTACATGCAGAAAAATGAAAATAGATCCATATCTATCACCCTGCACAAAACTAAAGTCCAAGTGGATCAAGGACCTCAACATAAAACCAGATACTCTAAATCAGCTGGAAAAAAAAGTGGGAAACAGCCTAGAATTCATTGGCACAGGAGACAACTTCCTGAACAGAACACCAACAGCACAGGCTCTAAGAGCAACAATCAATAAATGGGACCTCATGAAACTGAAAAGCTTCTGTAAAGCAAAAGACACTGTCATCAAAACAAATAGACAGCCTACAGATTGGGAAAGAATCTTCACCAACCCTTTATCTGACAGAGGGCTAATATCAAGTATATATAAAGAACTAAAGAAGCAGAAAAGCAACAAACCAAGTAATCTACTTAAAAAATGGGGAACAGAGCTAAACAGAGAATTCTCTAAAGAGGAACGTCGAATGGCAGAGAAACACTTAAAGAAATGCTCAACCTCATTAGCCATTAGGGAAATGCAAATCAAAACGACCCTGAGATATCACCTTACACCCATCAGAATGGCCAAGATGAAAAACTCAAGTGATAGCACATGCTGGAGAGGTTGTGGAGAAAAGGGAACCCTCCTCCATTGCTGGTGGGAATGTAAACTGGTTCAACCACTCTGGAAGTCAATCTGGCGCTTTCTCAGACAACTAGGAGTAGTGCTACCTCAAGACCCAGCTATACCACTCCTAGGTATATACCCAAAATTTGCTCAAGTACACAACAAGGACATTTGTTCAACCATGTTCATAGCAGCTTTATTTGTAATAGCCAGAACTTGGAAACAACCCAGATGTCCATCAACGGAGGAATGGATACAGAAACTGTGGTATTTTTACACAATGGAATACTACTCAGCAATCAAAAAGGAAGAAATCATGAAATTTGCAGGCAAGTGGTGGGATCTAGAAAAGATCATTCTGAGTGAAGTATCCCAGAAGGAGAAAGACAAACTTGGTATATACTCGCTTATATAGACCTACAAGATATGATAAACATAATGAAATCTACACACCTAAAGAAGATAATCAAGAA
>NW_026596057.1:25382609-25414145 GCF_907164565.1 Psammomys obesus | reverse complement strand
AGCTGGGACACAGAGTTAACAAAATGTAACTAAAAAGAAAAATAAAATAAAAAAAAATAATTAAAAGGCTGGAAAAATCTTGAGTGTAACAGGTAGCAGCAGAGAAGTTTCAAAGACAGCAAACATGAGCAGACAGAATCAGCAGTTGAATAAAGGTGTTTCTTGAGGAGGTAGAGATAAAGACACTCCTTAAAGGGTGTATGGAGGGGCTTCAGGAAACCAAAGCCCATCTTTGCTTTATAGTTAAAAGTTTAACATGTCTGAAGGATCTTCATCCCCTAATTTAGGGGATGAAAGGAAAGAAAGGATGACTGGCTGGCCTATAACTGTTGTGTAAACATGTCCTGATCTATTCTTGAAGATTTTAAGCTGTTCCCTCAGCAGGGCTTCTTTTTTTTTTTTTTAATTTTTTATTAATTACACTTTATTCATTTTGTATCCCCCCATAAGCCCCTCCCTCCTCCCCTCCCGATCCCACCCTCCCTCCCCTTTCTGCATGCATGCCACTCCCCAAGTCCACTGATAGGGGAGGTTCTCTTCTTCTTTCTGATCTTAGTCTATCAGTTCTCATCAAAAGTGGCTGCATTGTCCTCTACTGTGGCCTGATAAGGCTGCTCCCCCCTCAGGGGGAAGTGAGCAGGCCAATCAGATTATGTCAGAGGCAGTCCCTCTTCCCATTACTATGGAACCCACTTGGACACTGAACTGCCACGGGCTACATCTATGCAGGAGTTCTAGGTTATCTCCACGAATAGTCCTTGGTTGGAGTATGAGTCTCTGGAAAGTTCCCTGTGTTCAAATTATCTTGTTCTGTTGCTCTTCTTGTGGAGTTCCCATCCCCTCCAGCTCTTACTATTTCCCACTTCTTACATAGAATTCCATTCACTCTGCCCATCAGTTGGCCATCAGGCTCAGCATCTGCTTTGACAGTCTATACTGCAGAAGATTTCAGAGGCCCTCTGTGGCAGGTTTCAAGGTTGTTTCCTGTTTTCTTCTGCCTTTCAGAGGCCCTCTGTAGCAGGTTCCGAGGTTGTTTCCTATTTTCTTTTTCTTCTGATGTCCATCCTCTTTGCCTTTCAGGATGGG
Organism: Psammomys obesus; assembly: GCF_907164565.1. Lineage (NCBI taxonomy): Eukaryota > Metazoa > Chordata > Mammalia > Rodentia > Muridae > Psammomys > Psammomys obesus. The sequence goes on along the minus strand of NW_026596057.1, from coordinate 25,413,059 downwards.
GATTGAACATTTTAGTTAGGGTCCTCTCTTTTGCTTAGTTTGTTTAGATGTACAGATTTTAGTGGGTTTATTCTATGTTGTATGTTTATATGAGTGAGTATATACCATGCGTGTCTTTTTGCTTCTGGGACAACTCACTCAGGATGATCCTTTCCAGGTCCCACCATTTACCTGCAAATTTCATGACTTCCTTATTTTTCATTGCTGAGTAATACTCCATTGTATAGATGTACCACAGTTTCTGCATCCATTCTTCAGTTGAGGGGCATCTGGGTTGTTTCCAGCTTCTGGCTATTACAAATAAAGCTGCTACAAACATGGTTGAGCAAATGTCCTTTTTGTGTACTTGCGCCTCTTTTGGGTATATGCCTAGGAGTGGTATGGCTGGATCTTGAGGAAGCGCTATTCCTAGTTGTCTGAGAAAGCGCCAGATTGATTTCCAGAGTGGTTGTACCAGTTTACATTCCCACCAGCAGTGGAGAAGGGTTCCCCTTTCTCCACAACCTCTCCAGCATGTGCTGTCCCTTGAGTTTTTCATCTTGGCCATTCTGATGGCTGTAAGGTGAAATCTCAGGGTTGTTTTGATTTGCATTTCCCTAATGGCTAATGAGGTTGAGCATTTCTTTAAGTGCTTCTCTGCCATTCGATATTCCTCTACAGAGAATTCTCTCTTTAGCTCTGTTCCCCATTTTTTAAGTGGATTACTTGGTTTATTGCTTTTCAGCTTGTTTAGTTCTTTATATATATCGGATATGAGTCCTCTGTCAGATGAAGGGTTGGTGATGATTCTTTCCCAATCTGTAGGCAGTCGCTTTGTTTTGATGACGGTGTCCTTTGCTTTACAATCCTCTACAATAAAACAATCCTCTACAATAAAAGATCTTCTGGAGGTATCTCCATCCCTGATCTCAAGCTGTACTATAGAGCAACAGTTATAAAAACTGCATGGTACTGGCATAGAACAGAATGGTGGATCAATGGAATCGAACAGAAGACCCAGAAATAAACCCACACACTTATGGACACCTGATTTTTGACAAAGATGCCAAAACCATACAATGGAAAAAAGATAGCATCTTCAACAAATGGTGCTGGTCCAACTGGATGTCTACATGTAGAAAAATGAAAATAGATCCATATCTATCACCCTGCACAAAACTGAAGTCCAAGTGGATCAAAGACCTCAACATAAAACCAGACACATTAAATTGGCTAGAAAAAAAAGTGGGGAATACCCTAGAACTCATTGGTACAGGAGAAAACTTCCTGAACAGAACACCAACAGCACAGGCTCTAAGAGCAACAATCAATAAATGGGACCTCATGAAATTGAAAAGCTTCAGCAGGGCTTCTTAACTGTCAGAAGAAAACACCTATATGGTGTTTTAAACTACGAGGCTTTTGTCTTGGGTTACAAGGGTGAAGAGGAAGAAAACCATTTTGTAACTTCACCATCTTTATTACCTAGTCTTGACTCCTGTCTCTGTCTACCTATCTGCGACTCCAACTATGACTAAGTCCCTTAAGAGGGACAAACAAACAAACAAACAAACAAACAAACAAACAAACAAGAAAAACTGATCACCATCACCAATAAAAAAATAACTAAACAAAAAATCTAAAGTGAAGTCATGAGCCCATGAATCCCCTTACTTTCTGACTTCTTATATGTCAACACGCCTAATAGATCAAATCAATTTTTTTTTTCTGATGTATTATCTTATTTAATGCAGAAAACCCCTTACATGCAACCTTCAGGGCCTGGCAATTAGAGTCTTCCTCTTCTTCCTCCTGTTGCTCCTCCTTCTCCTCATCTCTTCCTTTTTCTCCTCCTTCTCCTCCTTAGAGATGAATAGGAAGATCCTGTATCTTTATTTAGTTATCAATTGAATGACATCAGTAATTAATTGAGGAGATGATCTTTGGTATACTACTAATAGTAATAAAATGCAGTGGCGTTTATTTTAACTGAAGACATGAAGATGGAGGACAACTGAGGAGTATCCCATGCACACTCAACCATACTTTTAAAAAGATAAACCCTTACATATTGTGTATTTGTCCCTTAGTATCATGACAGACATTTTAAGGAGCATTAGTCAGGGTTGATGATCAACATCTTATATAAACTCAATTCATTTTGTTTATGAGATAATATCATAATTTAATTTGTAGGATTTATGAATTTATTGAAGAAAGTCAAAATTACAGTATCATTGGTAGCTGTGCTCACTGTTTGTTTTTTTTCCACACTCTGACCTCCTCACAGAACAAAATGGCAACAGAAGGAAACTATTGCCTGCCACACCCCAACCAGATCAAATAACAAAATAGAATAGAGGCAATAGAAACAAGAGCATTGTCATAACCCCTGGCTGTACTTTTTCAAATAAAAGAAATTCATTCAATATGTCCTTTGGGTGATGCAATACTAACCTTTAAAATGCCCTTTCCCTTTTCTTTGACATTCTACAGACCAGGAAAAATAAATATAACTCGATGACATGTAGTGGCTCACGGGAGAACAGGCGGTGGCGGTGCAGCCGTCCACGTACTAGTCTGTGCTGTCACGAGCACTGGCATGATGATGGGAGGAACAGAGGTCGTTAGCCAGCACGACCTTGTTAAACTATAAAGCTATCAAAATGAGAAATGATTTACCAAATATCTGATCATGTTACTCTTAGGCATCATTTAAAAAAAAATCTCCTAATATTCTAATCTGGTATGTAAAGCGGGTGCTTCTCAGCTTACACATCCATTTATAAAGTTAGGGGGTGAACAAAGAGTGGAAACTGCATTTAAAATATTTCATGGTATAACTTACTTTGTTTACAGATTTCCATACTGTTAAAAATATTCACCAATTACAACTGAATGCGGATGACGCAAATCAGCCCACTCTTGACCATCTTAAACTTTTTGAGAACGTTCTCTTAATAGGTACTTCTGTCAGTTCCAGCTTGCTACTTCCCGTCTTGCTCCATAATCTAACTACTGGGTCTAGAAATTGTGAAAGCCAAGTCTGTTTTTCTATACCTTTTTGCTGTGTACGTCCACATATTTGGAAGTCCTTGATTTCTACTTGCAGTTGCATGATAGGGACCACCAAATTTCCATAATCTCTGTATTCTCACTGTGTGTATTCATCTGCCTGGTTAAATATTTCATAAGTATTACAAACCTTACATGTTCAAAATTTAATCCACGCCACAAAGCAATCACTTCAGTGATTGGCATTAAAGCTCACCATCTAATCGAGAAAACATAAAGCTGTTCTCTCCTCCAGATCTCACACTTTCAACTACAATCTTTTATACCTGAGATTTTGGAAAGAGCTTATTGTTAGAATCCATATACAATGCAACTCCCCAATTTGTTTGTTTGGCCTCGAATTCACAGTGATTTGCCTGCCTCTGACTCTGGAATTAAAGGTGTGTGCCACTGTGCCCAGCTGGCAACATACCCATTTAAGGTGCAGCATTCTTCATTTCTCAGTATTCTCTGGCTTCTACAGCCATCACCATGGCGCACTTTTACCTTTACCATACTGTGGCTCTGTATTTGAAAAGGCCTTTATCTTTTAGTAGTGATCACCATCTGTTTCTTTCTTCTTCCAGATACACAATCACTCGTTTATTTTCTGTCTCTCTCTTTAGGAACTATTTCCAGACATTTTGTATAAATGAAGTCTGAAAACTTACAGTCTTTGTGACATTGATTTAACATGTTTTCAAAGTTCATTCATTTTATACCACGTGTCATTTCTTTGTCTCTCTTCGCTGCCCCATCATTGAATGATTAAGAATCACTTTATTTTTCTATCAGCTAGTTGATTACCATTTATCTGTTTCTTCCTTTGAACTGCAAAATGAGTTTTGTTTATGATGTATGTTTTCATTTCTCTTGGTTGCATGAATGGAAAAAGGATTGCTAGGTTGGAAGGAAACTATGATTCACATTTTGAGGACTTACTAATCTATTTGTCAAAGAAGCTGCACCATTTTATATGAAATTTTCTATTTATATTATATTATTTCTTGTCTCTTATTATAGTTGTCATAGTGTTGCAGGAAGCCATTTGTGTGTGTGTGTGTGTGTGTGTGTGGTTTTTTTTTTTAAATTTTTATTAATTACACTTTATTCATTTTGTACCCCCCCATAAGCCTCTCCCTCCTCCCCTGCCGATCCCACCCTCCCTCCCCTTTCTGCATGCATGCCACTCCCCAAGTCCACTGATAGGGGAGGTTCTCCTCTTCTTTCTGATCTTAGTCTATCAGTTCTCATCAAAAGTGGCTGCATTGTCCTCTACTGTGGCCTGATAAGGCTGCTCCCCCCTCAGGGAGAAGTGATCAACGAGCAGGCCAATCAGATTATGTCAGAGGCAGTCCCTCTTCCCATTACTATGTAACCCACTTGGACACTGAACTGCCATGGGCTACACCTGTGCAGGGGTTCCAGGTCATCTCCAGGAATAGTCCTTGGTTGGAGTATGAGTCTCTGGGAAGTTCCCTGTGTTCAAATTATCTTGTTCTGTTGCTCTCCTTGTTTTGACTTGCAATCTCTTAATGGATAATGATGTTATATTTTTTTCATGTATTTTTTAACCATTTTTATATATTCTTTGGAAATCTGTGTTTAGACCTTCTGTTCTAAATTATTTAAACATTAGTTCATTTATAGTTTTATTATTGAAAAGTTTTTGTTATGTATTTCAAGTAATATTCAATTCACATGCTTTGGAAACATGTCTTCCCAGTCTGGGAGTTTTCTTTTTGTTTTTCTTGATACTTTAAATATTGGTGCTGTCTATTTCACTATTTATTCCTATTATTTCTTGTGTTTTGGTGTCTCATCTGAGAAGCTCTTAACTTAAGTTTCAATCATATTCACTGATGTTTTTCTTGTTTTTATATTTTTAACTTTTGCACTATGACTTATGATTCCTTTTAGGTCACTTGTGTGTGGAATGAGAGGTCTTTCCTACCTTCCCTTCTTCCTTCCTTCCTTCCTTTCCTCCTTTTTTTCTTTCTGCATATAAACAATCAATTTTCTCAGTACTATTCAAAAAATAATTTTTAAAAATTTTTATTTGTTTATTATAATTTATTCACTTTGTATCCCCCTCCCTCATCTCCTCCCAGTTCCTCGCTCCCTTCCTCTTCTCTGTCTATGTTCCTTCCCTAGTCCACTGAGAGGGGAGGATCTCTGCCTCTTCTATTCGACCCTAGCCTATAAATGTCTCATCAGGGCTGGCTGCATCATCTTTTTCTGTGGTCTGGCAAGGCTGCAACCCCCCTCCCCTTCCCTTCAAGGGGAAGGTGATCAAAAAGCCAGCCCCTGAGTTCATGTCAGGGACAACTCTGTTCCCCTTACTAGGGAACCCACTTGGAAACTGAGCAGCCTAAGGGCTTCCTCTGAGAATGGGTTCTAGGTCCTTTCCATGCTTTGCTATGTATCAAAAGATTACAGGTTTTATTTCTCAGCTATCACTTCTGTTCCTTTTTCTACACAATTTTCTTTAGAAAATCATACCTTGTCTTGATTATTGTAGGTCTGAATTATAAAAGGAACTTTTATTCTCCTGAGGTAATTGTTGTCTTGGAGGCTTATTGCCTCTGTCTGCTAACCTAGGCCTAGCTCTGGAAGTTTCTAGCCTCCATACAGTCTGACCTAGAATGTTTCTAGCATCTGCTGAATAAGTTCACCATTTCTAGTTCTTTCTGAGCTCTGGGCTGGCTGGTTCATCTTAGCTGTTCTGGCTCAAACTTCTCTCCCAGCTAACTTGTTCAATCTGGTTATTCTCCTAGTCTCTAAATTGCTCTACTTGGCATCAAACTATCTTTAGCAATCTTCTAATCTTTGGGCTCCTTCTCATTCTCTGGCTCATTCTGTCTTCATGACTGTTATGCTTGTTCGCTCAATCAACTTCTCTCTGTAAAACTTTCCAGGTAAAACTGTCTCCTCTCTTTCTCAGTCTCTGTGTTGCTCCCTTAAATAGCTTCTCTTTCCTATCTGTTCTCAAGAGAGTGGGGCATATCCTATTCTGTTGAGTCTTTCTCTGATTTGTCACTTTTTCTGGCATGCAATTAAACATTACTTTCAAACATGGGTGTGTCCTTCTTCATTGTTTGGGATTAAAGACATGTACTACCATGCCTGGACCTAAGCTTTTCTTTATCTGAAACTTGCTCTATACCAGGCTGGCCTTGAACTCATATCTGCTCCTGTATTAAACATCCTGTTTAATATCCTGTCTCCTGTATTAGACATGTTGTTTGTATCACTGCCAGATTACACAGACCTAGAACATCTTTGTATGTGATTTCTTGCCAGAGCAGCCATATTCTGAGTTAAGATTCCTCTACACTGAAGTAAGTTTTAGAATCAGGTGTGTGAGTCATCCAACCATGCTTTTGTTTTTAAAAGACTGTTTTTAAGAGAATATTTTGAGTCTGTGCCTCCTAGTATGCTTATCTTCTATTATATGTTTAAAATCCACTTAAAAATGCCTACATACCATGTGTGTCTTTCTGGGTCTGCATTACCTCACTCAGGATATTTTCTAGTTCTATCCATTTGCCTGCAAATTTCATGATTTCTTTGCTTTTAATAGCTAAGTAGTATTCCATTGTGTAAATATGCCACACATATTTATTTATCTATTCCTTCCTTGAGGGACATCTACATTGTTTTGAGATTCTGCCTATTGTGAAAAAAGCCGCTATGAACATAGTTGATCAAGTGTCCTTATTGCATGGTTGAACAACTTTTTTTTTTTTTTTGGTATATACCCAGGAGTAGTATAGCTGCGTCTTGAGGTAAAGCTATTCCCAATTTTCTGAGAAACTGCCAGATTGATTTGTAAAGTGGTTGTACACATTTACACTCCCATCAACAAAGAATGAGTGTTCCACTTTCTACATATCCTCACTAGCATGTGCTGTTGCTTGAGATGTTTTTTGATTATTAATTTTTCCCTTTTTTTACTTTTTAAAATTCAATTTTTAGTTTTGTAATTTATTTACTTTATATCTGGATTGTAACCCCCTCCCTAGTCTCCTCCCAGTTCTACTCTCCATCCCTCTTCCTCTCTATTCCCCTTCCCTCGACCACAGAAAGGGGTATTCCTCCTCCCCTACCATTTGATCCTAGCCTATCAAGTCTCATCAAGACTGCCAGAATCCTCTTCCTGTTTGCCCTGGCAAGGCTGCTTCACCAGGGGGAAGTGATCAGAGATCAGGTACCAGAGTCCATGTCAGAGATATTACCTGCTCCTCTTACTGGGCACCCACATGAAGACTAAGCTGTGTATGGGATACATCTGAACATGGAGTCCAGGTCCTTTCCATGCATGGTCTGTGGTTGGTGCATCAGTCTCTGCAGGTCCCCCTGTGCCCAGATTTGTTGGTTTTGTTGGTCTCCTTGTGGAGCTCTTATACCCTCTGTGTCCTTCTATCACCCAACTCTTCCATACGACTCCCTGAACTCTGCCCAAAGTTTGGCTATGAGTTTCAGCATCTGCTTTGATTCTATGCTAGGTGGAGTCTTTCATAGGCTGCTGTCCTGTTCCCTCTCTTCAATCACTTCAGGTCTCTATTTTATTTGTCCTTCTGAATGAGAATTATACATCCTTTCTAGTGTCCTCTTGTTATTTTGCTGTTTCAGGTATGGGAATTGTAGTATGGTTATTTTGATTTTAGCCATTCTGACTGGTTTGAGATGATTTGCATTTACCTGATGACTAAGGAAGCTGAGCATTTCTTTAAGTTCTTGGCTATTTGAGATTCCTCTGTTGAAAACTCTGTTTAGTTCTGTGTCCCATTTTTAAAATGGGTTATTTTGTTTATTTGTGTTTGATTTCTTGAGTTCATTATATATTTTGGATATTAGCCATTTGTCCATTGTAGGATGGGTCAAGATGTTTTCCCAATCTTTAGATTGTCATTTCTTTCTAATGACAGTGTCCTTTGCCTTATAGACGCTTTCCAGTTTCAAGAGGTCAGAAAGACTATAGAGAAAAGAGAAAGTGATGGTGGGACTATCTGTGTGCAAGCTGGAGACCTAAGTCAAGGTAGGCTCCTATGAGGATATGACAGGTAGTCAAGCAGAGACTTATTTTTTTTTTTAATTTTTATTTTATTTTTTTAATATTAGTTACAGTTTGTTAACTTTGTATCCCTGCTGTATCCCACTCCCTCTTTCCCTCCCAATCCCACCTTCCCACCCTCATCACCTCACTGCCCCTTTCCAAGTCCACTCATAAGGGAGAACCTTCTCCCCTTCCATCTGATACTGGTTTATCAGGTGTCTTCAGGACTGGCTGCAAAGTCCTCCTCTGTGGCCTAGCAAGGCTGCTTCTCCGGGGGGGGGGGGGAAGGTCAAAGAGCCCGCCATTGAGTTCATGTCAGAAACAGTCCCTGTTCCTCTTATTAGGGTACCCACTTGGATACTGAGCTACCAAGGGCTACATCTGAGCAGGGGCTCTAGGTGGCATCTATACATGGTCCTTGTTTGGAGAAACAGTCTCACAAAAGACCACCGTGCCCAGATATATTTGGTGGTCCTTGTGGAACTCCTGTCTTCTCTAGGTAATAGTAACTCCCCCTCCTTCCTTTTTTTTTTTGGTTCCCAAGCAGAGACTTTTAATAGCAGAGGCCATAGAGACTAAAGAAGACACCCTCTAACTAGACTAGTCTCCTAGCAGAGGGAGGGGAATGTAAACCCACTCTGCCTACACGATATGCAGGCATAAAGACAGAGCAGATAGAGCAGAGATTGAGGGAATGCCCAACCAATGCTTGGCCCAACCAAAGACCTTCCCTATTAGAGAGTGCCAACCTCTGACATTATGAATGATACTCTGCTAAACTTGCAGACAGGAGTCTGACAGAGCTATGACCTGAGAGTTGCTACTCAGAAGTGCCTCAGAACAGATGTGGAGACTCACAGCCAAATATTGGCTAAGGCATAGGGCATCTTGTGGAAAAGTGTAAGAAAAGAGAAAAGTACTTGAAGGTGACAGGAACTCCATGATAAGACCAACAGAGTCAACTAACCAGAGTCTAGAAAGGCTTACTGAGATGGAAGCATCCGTGAAGGACCATGCATTAACTGGACCTAGGCATCCTACAAAGATGTAGCAGATGGGCAGCTTATGCCTCATGTAGGTCCTTTAGTAAGGGAAGTGAGAACTGCACGGGACAGGGACTCACTTGCCAGTTTTTTGATCACTTTCCCCTGGTGGGGTCTGCCTTGTCAGGCCACAGGGGAAGAGGACATGATCAGTCCTGATGCAACTTCATGAGCTGGATTGGGTAAAAAAGGGAACTCCCCTTTTCTTTGTTAAAGGGGGGGGTGGATAGAAGGGAGGACTGGGAAGGGAAGGGGGATGGGGCTACAACAAGGATGTAATGTGAATAAAAAAATTAGATAAGATGGAAACGTATTTGAGATGAGCAAGTTAGGAACCTGCCACAGAGGGCCTCTGAAAGACTCTGCCCTGCAGACTATCAAAGCAGATGCTGAGACTTATGGCCAACTGTTGGGCAGAGTGCATGGAATCTTATGAAAGAAGTTGGAAATAATAAGATCTGGAGAGGACAGGAGCTCCACAAGGAGAGCAATAGAACCAGAAAATTTGAACACAGTGGTCTTTCCAGACTCATACTCCAACCAAGTACCCTGCATGGAGATAACATAGAACCCTTGCACAGATGTAGCCCATGACAGTTCAGTGTCCAAGTTGGTCCCATAGTAATGGGAACAGGGACTGCCTCTGATATAAACTGATTGGACTGCTCTTTGATCACATCCCCCTGAAGGGGGAGCAGCCTTACCAGGCCACAGAAGATGAGATCTGATAGACTAGGATCAGAAGGAAGGAGAGGAGGACCTCCCTTATCAGTGGACTTAGGGAGGGGCATGCATGAAGAAGGGAGAGGGAAGGTGGAATAGGAGGGGAAGAAGGAGGGGTTCATGGGGGGATACAAAGTGAATAAAACATAATTAATAAAAGTTAAAAAAGAAATAAATCTTTTTAAAAAAAGAAAGAATATTTTGAATAATCAATGTTTTATGTTATTACACAAATTACAATATCATCTTGTTAATTTTCTACTATCCAGCTAAAATTTTGTTGGGAATTTTGTTGAATCTTCAGATCTATTTGAAGAATCCTGACATCCTAATATCACTGTTTGCTGTTTGCTGATCTCTGCCCAGGACATACCTTCCCATTTATTTATATATTAATTATTGCCTTCAACAGTGTTTGGTATTGTTAATTATGTAAACAATACCATTTTTAATTATGTGTGTTCTTTCATTTTTAATTATGTGTATTCATGTTCCAGTGTGTCTTTTGATTCTATTTTGGAAATATTTTCTTAATTTTACTTTCTGAAAGTTTCCTTCCAGTATAGAGTTTTTATATTGACTTTAAATCTTATGACACTGAATATTTGAACTTATGCATCCCAACTCTTTCTTTGTGTCTCTATAGTGCTGTCAAGTAGTTCTTTGAGTCTTAACTATCCTTTGCTACCCTTACTTTTTTTGTTTCTATCTATTCTATCAGTTAATGTTTCTCTTTTAGGTGTATATATAGCCTCTCTTCTGTGGGATAATCTCTCATGCTATGAAACTCTCATTTCTATTTTTGTGTTTTAAATCATTATTCTCATTTCAACTTCATTTCTTCTAATTCTGAACATTGCTGTGTTTTTTTTTAAAACAGTTTTATCAAGGCATCTGCTTAAAATTCTTAGCTACATCTCATTGTTCATGTGGTAGAAAATGAGATTATTTTGGCGTTCTGGGAGTCCTACACAGCATATACCTGCCCTCACATCCAGGTTCATATTGTCCTCAACTGTAATTTTCATCTTTTAATCTCTAGTCAATTGTCATTTATATAATAAACCCAGGTCTTAATTTTTACATTAAGTGTTACACATTTCCTCGGAAGCAATTGACTAGTCAGTTCCTGGATCAAGTTTTCCTACCTTCCTAGACAGACACTGAGTAGATGGTACTCTCTTCCCCCAATGCCCTTGCTCTCCAAATGCCTGAAAAACCCTTCATCATCTTTCAAATCCTGAGATGTTTCTCATTACCTTTATGCTAGGGTAGTTTCTTCTTATTTTTAACCATCCTGTTGTGAGTACTCTTCCCATACCCATTCTTAACATACGTAGTTGGGCAGTTGTTGGCTTTAGCACTGAAAGGCCGTCTCATGAAAAGACAAGAGGATGGTAGTGATTATCTGTGTTTCAATATGTTCTTATTGCCTAATCTCTAGACATGTATCAAACAAAAAAGTATTAAATAAGTAAATCTGTATTATAAGTTTTGGAAAGTAGTTTAAGAATACTAGAGCACAGTGCTTTCTGCGATCATTAGAGGTCTGGTCTGCAGTGGCTTCTGCACAGCTTATTAACCCTAACTACCAGAGTACCGTTCTTGCTCCTCACAGGCATCTAATTAGGAGTTTAAGGTTCAAGAACTTTCTATTGTGACTTTAAAGTGTATCCTTTGAAACATTCTCTCTTGTTTCAAGGAAAATTCCTTATTATTTATATCATTTTTTAAATTTAGAACTCTTCTTAACAAAGTCACTGCTGGAAATGTCACCTCCACAAGATCAAGATCTTGAAATTTTTAAAAAACTGTATGACCATTTCATTAATTTTTAGAATGTCTTGTCCATAAAATGTATAACATAGTTCATTGTTTATGATGTCATTCATTGTTTATGAAAATCTGTAAAAGTCCTTTTTCGTTCTGTTTCCTCTCATCTCTAACCATAATGATTGTCAATACAACAAATAATTGTTCAATTAATGTATAATTGTTGGAACTGGTAACCTTCAACATAAAATACAAGCATATAATATGAACATAATCTATTGTATTTTTTTCTTACCCTTAGTGTAAAAATGAAAACATGAGTTTATTATAGTAATGAAAAGATTAAGGGACATGGTTTTAGATTGTAGTAGTAAATTAAAAGATGTGTATTTGAGTTCAGTGTTTCAGTAAAGTAAACGTTATGTAAAAAAAGACAAGTTTAAATAGATTTCCTTAAAGAGATCTCAGATGAAGAGAAATACTAGAGCTGAGACTTCTATGTTTGGACATCCATTTAATAGGTCAGGAAAAAAGACACAAGTACATTCGATTTTAATAACATTCTAAGTGAAATTCACTTTTAAAATAATTACACTTAGTTAAAACCTTCTTGGTAAGGATGACTTTTTTTTCAAAGCGATAATCAATTGTTAAAAAAGAAAAGATTGATATAAATTTTAGAAATTTTGTTGAAAATATGTAAGTCATAAAAAGTTTCATTGCTGTTCATACCAAAACCAGGTGTGTGAAATATGGTCTTCTCCAGAGCACACCAGTAGCTGTCTAGTGTCAATAGTCCGTCCTGAAAACATGCACACAGCACATTATATGGACTCAACAGGTTTCATTTAGGAATATGTATGGATATACAAAAAAGTACATACATGAGGTGACAATTAGTGAACAATGAGGTTATTAATTATAAAATAGTGGCAAAGGGTATTTGGGAGAGTTGGAATGAGGAAAGGGAGGGAGAAACATTATAATTAAAATTCAATCTGAAAATTAAGCAGCAGCAACAAATAAGCATCTAGAAACCATTCCTAAGGAGGTCCTAAGGATAACTTCACAAAAGCTATAGAAGTTTATCAAGTGCAAATCTCAACAAATATTAACCTAATCATGTGTGTCTGTGTATATATGTGTACTTATATAAACACCTTTATATATATTTAATATTTATTTCCTTCATAAATATTTATATATTTTCAGGCATATTGTTTTAGTTAAAATGTTAATTACAGTCCTTATGACTAAGTATTAAAATACACTCTACCCAGTGTGGAACTTTGGGTGCTATATTAAAACTATTGAGATATTTATTTATAGTACAAAACTTGCAAAGTTAGTAAGCATTTAAAATATTTTGTTTGCCTTTTGAAGATTTATATATCTTTTATATTTTTTAAAATTGTGTAATGTTAGCATCACTGAATATAAATATGGTTTAAAATAAATAGTCATACACTCCTCGAGAGACTTGGCAATTATTACCATTATTAGTTTATCTTCTTCTGATAGAAATGAGCTCTAAGCAATCTTGGAAAAATACTCTTATTTTACAGCTGTGTCAAAGAAGACTTAATCCTCTTATTTTTCTCCTAGGTGCATTTAAATTTATTAGCCTTTAGCCTCTGGTTTATTGTTGATTCATGAAGAATCAAGCTTTCTTTCTGACTTTTGCACTAGGTTGCTCCTTCCATCTTATTTAAGATTGCTTAAGTTTGCAAGCATTTTTATATTTCATCTTTTTGAGCAGGAGACCAGTTCACAGACAGGGAGCCTTTAATTGGCTAATCCCTCAGGCAGTGAGACAAACATAGCATATCCCTGCAGGTCACTGGAACAGGTCTCCAGATATCCATTACCCACGAGGATCTGGCTGAATTATATTTTTCTGTGAAGGCTGCTCTTAAATTGCTCCAATTGTCAGGCAAACTTTGCATTAATAAATAACACAAACTTGCACAAATGTATTAAACACAATATTCTTCGGTTAATGCCCAAAATAAATGTAGGTGCGAAGGCTACATGTCTCGTTACTCTTTTTCCCTTTTTTCAAAGGTTTGTTTGCAGCTTATCTGCTAAGACAGTCATGTTTTTAAAATGTTCACTGAGCAAACTTGTTCTATACATTTTGCCATTTTTTGTTTGGTTTAAAAGACATGTGGAGACATAATTGATGAAGAAACATTTCCACACACAAAATTCTATATCTGAAGTATTTATTTAAATTTAGTGAAGATATATTGGGGAAGAAATTCCTCCTTGTATTCTGTTTCTCTTCTCAGGGTAATGTATTCTGATGTTTTACCATAACTTCACATATACGATGCTCTTTTGAAAGGAATAGTTGGATCTCTGATGAACTTTGTACCTGTTTACACGAATGGAGCAAAACAAAAATTAAAGGAAATTATTTAGCTTCTTATTTCTTTTATTAATTAGTTTATTTACTTTACATCCCAGTATGAATTTTCCCTCCCTCCTCTCCTCTCCTCAGCCCTGCCTCTACCCTTCCTTCTCTTCCCCATCTCAGAGAAGGGCAGACTTCCAGTGGTTATCAACCTGCCTTGGTATATCAAGTAAGACTGGACACATCTTCCCCTATAAGCTAGACAGGACTGTCCAGTTAGGCGAAGGGATCCAAACACAATCAGGAGATTGTGTTAGAGGTTGCACATAAGGATCAAGCTGTATGTCTGCCATATGTGTGTGTGTGGGGGGGCCTCGAACCTTTTCATGGATGCTCTCTAGATGGTAGTTCAGTCTCTGTGAGCCCCTATGGATCCAGGTTAGTGGATTTTGTAAGTTTCCTTGTTGTGTTCTTGACCTGTCTGGCTCTTTCAAGCCTTCCTCCAGCTCTTCCGTAAGATTTCCTAAGCTCTGCCTAATGTTTGGCTGTTGGTCTTCATTCTAATTATCATTTCTTAATATGTATTTGGATTGAATATTTTTAAACTATATGGCAATAGTCATTATGTCCACATAGGTTTCTATTAGCATATTCCAAGTACTTATCATAGAGTTTTATTGTTGTTGTTGCTTGTCCCCAAGTATAGAATCCCTGTACCTTTGAAGTCATCAGAAAATGACCACTGCCACAGGTAAGATTTTGAAACAAAAAGACCAGAGGCCTGACAGCATCAGAAAAGAGTCTTCCTCTTCCCTTTCTTTTCACTCAGATCCTAACTTCAACATGTGTTTAAGTTGTTGGCAGCTTATTATAGCCAGAAGGAAACGGCTTATTTTTTAGAGGTGAAAAAAAATCTGAAAAGTGCAGAAAACTCAAAATAGCACTTACCTTTAAGATAAGTGAAATTGATTCAAATTTAAAGCATGGTTACCCTTTTGATTAGTGAGTTGCAATCTACAAAACATGTGGTAGCTCTTAGTGGAAGGATGCACATTAAAAAAAAAAATAAAACAGCTATAGCTATGTGTAAGTGTGGTGTGAAAAGTATAGCTCAGTTTGAAATGTTTTTTAATGCCAATTTAACCATTTCAGGAAAAATAATCTTGATATTGTCATACTAAAAATTTAAATTAACTAGAAAGATTTATTTATTTTTTTTTACTAGAACTGTACAGACACTATATAAGATGGCTTTAGATCTGTAGGCTGGCTTATATGGATTAAAAGAAGAGTAAATTGGTGGTCATAATTATGACAATTGTGAGTCATAATTGTCTTAGCAAGTTAAATAAGTGAAAGCATTTTTCATTTTCTAATCAGTTAGGTCCTAAATGTTCAAGAGAGGTGACCATACTTATTATACCTAGATAGCAAAGGTAGATTTTTGAATGTCAGCTGTATGTTTTTAGTATTTTTCTTTCTTGTTCTTTCCTTGCATTTTTTTAGTGTTTGGATTTGACTGCAAAAATCATTCTGCTTTGAAGCACTGTTTCAGATTCAGTGAAAGGATTTAGTTGGCAAAGAGATGTTTGCAGTATAAGACAATATTTCAAATAAAGCTGCTATGAACATAGCTGAACAAATGTCCTTGTAGAATGGTGGGGTATTATGTTCATAGCAGTTTTATTTGTAATAGCCATAATCTGGAAACAATCTAGATATCCTATTATGGAGAAATGGGTACAGAAATTGTGGCATATTTACACAATGGAAACTACTCAGCTATTAAGAACAAGGAAATCACAAAATTTTCAGGCAAATGGGTGGAACTAGAAAAGATCCTACTGAGTGAGGTAACCCAGAAGCAGAAAGACACACAAGGTATACACCTACTTATTATAAGCTGATATTAGCAGTATAATATAGGATAGACATACTAAAATGTACAGACCTAAAGAAGCTAAACAACAAGGAGAACCCTATGGAAGATGCTTAGATATCATTGAGAACAGCAAAAAGGATAGATAGCAGAATTGGTGGAAGAGGGGAACAGGATGGGAGCCTACTATTGGGGGTCTCTGAAGGGCCCCACCCAACAAGAGATCAAAGCAGATGTTGAGACTCACAGCCAAACTTTGGGCAGAGCACAGGGAGTCTTCTGGAAGAAGGAGGAGGAAGGGAGATAGAAAGAACACAGAAGGGACAGGAGCACTACAAGGAGACCAAGAGAGCTAAAAAAACCTGAGCCCAGGGGGTCCTGCAAAGACTGACGCTCTAAGCAAGGACTATGCATGGAGAGAACCTAGACCTCTTGCTCAGGTGTAGGTTATATGCAGTTCAGTCTCCATGTGGGTTCCTGAGTAAGGGATGCAGGGACTGCCTTTGTCATGAACTCGGTTGCCTGCTCTTTGATTACTTGCCCCTGGCAATGTGGCCACAGAAGAAGAGGGTCCAGGCAGTCCTGATGAGATTTGATAAGTTGTGGGCAGATGGCAGAGGAGAACTCCCTGTTTTCAGTGAACTAGAGAAAGGGGACAGTGGGGAAGAGGGCTGGAGGTGGGACTGGGATGAGTTGGGGGGATTTCAATCAGAATAAATTGTAAAAAAAATTAAAAAAAATGATAAAACATAAATCAAAAGAAAAAAAGACAATGTTTCAAAGAAACTAAAGCTCAGTGAAAACAGAGATGTATTTTGCAATAATAAGCAAACTCTAGGACAAGAGTAAGGAAACAAAATGAATATATGTACAGAAGCTGTAGGAACCTTGTATGTGATCACTACATCTCTTACATTTGATAGCTGGTGAAGTTCTTATGCATTGAACATATGAGCTCATCTGAACTATTGTTAGGTGATGTGATAGCTCAGCAGGGTTTGGGAGGCTCCTGAGACAGTCAAGGTAATGGGTCTCCCTCTGTGTTAGCACAGAGTGCAGTCTGACTCATCTTCATGTTAGGTCAGGCCATGGGACAGTCTCCCCTATAAACCAAAGAAGGTATTGTCCTGGTGGAATACTCTTCCTTAAGAGCATATGGATGCTCATAGTTTACACCTAAAGCACACTTTCTTTTCTTCTTTTTTAAAAACATTTAGGACTCCTTTGAATTAATCGAGTTAAAATTTGGAGAAAATTTGCCACTTTTCTCATTTCAATAAATCTTATTCTCCAGTTTGTTTATGTCTTTCAGAATGATGTTTGGCAGGCAACTATAATTACTGAAAGTAGACAGGTGAGAGCTTCCTAAGTGGCCTCATATTTTTACAGACACTTTAAGAAGACAATATAAGCAAGTGTTTAAATGTGAAGATATGTGGTGGAGCCTGCCGTGAACATGATTTCACAATGGTGACTTGGTATGGCTGAGCATCTCTTTCTAACTGAAAAGTTAGATGTCAGGAATCAGGAACACTTGCTTCTTACCCAAGTGATGTCATACTAGTGCCTCTCTTTCCCCTATGAACCTTGTTTCCTTTTTAAGGAACCAGTCCCAAGTTAATGAATATGGCTGTGGGCTTGCTCTCTCAGTGACTACTTACTGGCTTCTTTCGTTTTCCATTCATCTGATTTAATTTTACATATGCTGATGCTATAAAAGATTTTTTTAAAAGCTGACACTTATATTTCCTTCTGACTTTCCTATAGAAAAATAAAGTCAAGTTACTTGTGTTTTGTAAATAACTTTACTATTTTGGAAGATAGGAAAAAATTTATTTTCAATATCAAGTCACAGCACCTAGTTAGAATGTCTGCCTGAAAAGCTATAATAAAGCATTCAGATGTAATTCAAGGAGCTTGGAGAAGGCATGTGAATAAAATAGTAATGAACACTAGTGTCTACTGATGAACCAGACATTCTTGCTTTCTGAAACAGGAAACACACACACAATGTTAAGTATGTATGTTGAACAGATATATGTGTTGCATATGTGTATATATACATATATATATATATGTATGTATATATACACGTTAAGCATGTGTGCGTGTGCGTATGGTCTAAGAGACTGCGTTCAAGAGATGATGGCACTGCCAACATGGTGTAAGGATTTGTATTTATAGACGAGACTAGAAAGAGGACTTCTATATTAAATGCTATGATGATGATGTAGGAGGAAGATGGTGGATGCAGTCCATGAGAGTGGAGATGCAGAAGAGATGTTAAATTTTACAGACATTCCAGGGTAGGCTTTAGAGACAGTTGTCCTTGGTGGTTGTTGCATAAGAAGAATAATGTGAAATAAATTAGCTATGCCACATTATTTTAACAGGTCATTGTGTATTGTTTTTTTTACAGTGAACTACAAAAAAGAGGCACATTTATTTCCGTAAGACAAGTATAAAGGGGAAATTTTAAATTATTCCCAAAGTGTTATTGAACCATGTGTGCATGTAGGCAAGCACACGCACTAAACAGTGCTCAAAATGCTGCATGAATGACATGAGTGACGCCCTCCAAGGGTCTTATCCTGGTCATCTCATGTTGTTTAAAATGTAACTGTTGCTGGCAGGCATCAACATTTCTGCTGAATGGAACCCGCGTCAAACCAATTTTTTTATTAACTTGAATTGTAAAGTTGACTAAATAAAGGAAATAAAATTGACAAATAGAAGTGATAAAACATATTACTCAATTTAAAAATCGTGTCTAAAGACCTTGCTTTTTGTCTTTTACAGCTCTAATAAGGTAAGTATTATTTTATGTGATGTGATATTGACTTGCGCTATTTGTTATTTGAGCATCTCTTGTCATTTTGGACAACATGACAACAAATTCATCCCTCAGGACTATGATCTCTCTGTTGGTAAAACAGATATAAAGAATTATACATCTCAGTGTTTTGGAAAAGATTAAGTGAAGTTAAATGCATAAAGCAGCTAGGATCAGAATGCCTGCAATGTAATGTTGCCCAAAAGAGGTTATTATCATTTAAAAAAGATAAGGCTACATTATGTATAGAAATATTTGTAGAGCATGGCCTTTCAGATAATATATTGACCCTCACATCTCTAGATTTGTTCTGGGAGCTTACAGTAAAGACCCCGCTTAGGCTTGTAACAGGGAGAAGAAGGGTGCAGATCTCGCCCTTTTTTGTATATATTTACAGGAACCCAGTGCCACAGTGCATTGTGTAGTGTCTATTCTTGGAAAGACTCTCTACTTCTCCTCCCTCTCTCTCTGTATGTTTGTGTCCATGTTCATTTGTTTAAAGTTGTGTCATTCTCAGAAACAATGTCTACCTCTTCTTCTTTTTTTTTTTTACATTTTTCTTTATTATTATTTTTATTATTTATTAGAACTTTTCACTTTCTATCCTGGCTGTAGTCCCTTCCCTCTTATCCTCCAGGTGCCAGCCTCCCTCCCTCTTTTTCTCCTATGTTCCTCTCCTAGTCCCCTGATAGGGGAAGTCCTTCTCCCCTACTATCTGACCCTAGCCAATCAGGTCTCCTCAGGACTGTTTGGATCTGTCTACATCTTCTTAAACAGAATCTCCCATGGGTATGGAGCTTGCCAATTCGGTTAGCTTGTCTGGCCAGCAAACCCCAGGATCCTTCTGTTTCCACTTCTCCAGTGCTGGAATTACAAGCATTCTCTGTTATGACCTTCATTCTTATATAAGTACTGGGGATCAAACTCAGGTCCTCATGCTTTCAAGACAAGCACTTAGTGACTGAGGTGACTCCATGGCTCAAAGGTTCCTCTTTTATGAGACTTCCTTTCATTTTTGTGGATGTCTGTCATTACAGGTATTATATATAGAAACTGAACTATAATTATGACAGTATATATTGCTTTGGAACAAATGAAAATTGCAGGAATTATTCCATACTTTGAGAGCAAAGCTCTTCCTTGCATTTCCTGATTTTTTTTTCATTATGAATGCATCCCTCTGCAACAGGCCATGTGTTCACAAAGATTGTTTCTAGAGCCCTACAAACCTGTGGCACTTGCTCTTTATTCAGTAACTTCCTGTTAAGGGAGGCCACGGTATCATATGCGAATGCACATTGTCAGCTAAATCATGCTATTTGGAAACACAGTTCAGTCTTCCTCCTTTCAAGGTCACATTTTTTTCTTTTTGTGCTCTTATGACAGTGGGAGTTGCGGTAGTGAGGAAACAGTGCATGTGTTATATGTGAATGGAAAGGAAAAAGCGACCTGTCCTATGCTTGTAACCACTATTCTGTTTCTTTAAATTTATTTTTATATCTTTAACATATATTTTCTTATTGAAATGTAAAAAAGAAAAAATACAATCCAAACTAATACCTAAGTGCTCCCTTAAGGGAAGGAATGATTTAAAATACAATTTTGTAAAAAAGCATGCTTTCATATCTAGCCTCTAACACACTATAAAGGCTAAATATGTACTTTGTTTACCAGAGATAATGTGAGATCCTGCATTGAAAATTGTTAGAAAATTGTTATCTGTAATTAATTCTTGAAAATGTCACTACAATTTAAAAATAAGCTGTTTATTTATGAAAATATTATCCCTTAATGCTATTCAATTAAAACTTTGAATGTATACAGAGAGGCTCTAACAAAAAACTAGTAAAAAGAGGCTAACAAATATAACAGATTTTACATCTAAGAATTACCAGCAAATGTGAAATGTCATTGCTGGCTCATTTTTAAAAAGTCACTGAAACTGTATTTGTTCCATGTTCGAGTCCATAATTCTAAAAATGAAGCCAACCCCTTCGTGTAATAACATTTGGTGTTGATAAAATTCCCACTGCGCACCCATATGGGGTACTAGTTAGCTACTGTTGTGATGAGGATGCCTGAAAATATGGACGTCAATGATGAGATCATCAAATTGCTGTGCATCTATCTCATTCTCTCATTCACATGGCGGTGGTTGGCTAAGACAGCTTTGCCTCAGGCGCTAGGCTGAGTTCATAATTTCTCTGCCAGTGTGTGCTTGTTTTCCTTAGACCAGCAACCACCGCAGGAGAAACCAACACAAGCAGATTCCTCTGTAAGCAGATTTCCAAACTCTCTCACATAAGGTCCACTCGCATCCCGCTGACCACCCAGATCACCCCTGAAATGTGGACAGAGAGGAAGAGTGCTGTGGTCTCACAGTACACTGGAGCTTCAGTACTTTTATGCAGGGGTAAAGTGTCCTAAGCAAATAGGAAGAAATCTGATATTTTTTAACATTTCACTTTCAAGTTCATGAAGACCCAAAAGACAAATTTTATAACATAATATTTTTATTTATTATTATTTGGGAATTGCACACCATGTACCTCGATCACACTTACTTTCTTGTTCTCTGAGAACAAGAAGGTCTGCCCATTCCCCTGGTAACCCTTTCCTTGCAAACAACAACAACAACAACAAGTCCAAGTTGTGGTACCCATATACTCACTGGAGCATAGCCAAACTCCCAGTGGTCAGCACCTTAAAGAAAACTGAGTCCTTCCCCAACAGCACCCCATCCAAAGCCATCAGTTGCTGAGAACAACACTTCATCATCCTTATCATAAATTTAAGACTTCTCTCTTTCTTCCCACTTTTCCACAAGATGCCCTATGTTTCCCAAGATGATACATCATCACTCAATGTTTAGCTGTGAGTTTCAACATCTGTTTGAGGCACTGCTGGGTAGCACCTCTCAGAGGACAACTCTGCCAAGCTTCTATCTGCATGTTTAGTAGAGCAACATTCATAATGTCAGGGGTTGACATTCTCTGATGGGGTGGGTCTTTGGTTAGGCCAGGCATGGGCTGGGCATTCCCTCAATCTCTGCTCTATCTGTATCCCTGCACATCTTGCAGGCATGGTGATTTGGTGTTCCCCTCCCTCTGCTAGGAGTCTAGTCTACTTAGTGGGCGTCCTCTTCAGTCTCTAAGGCCTCTGCTACTAGGAGTCTCTGCTTGAGTACCTGTCATATCCTCACAGGAGCCTACCATGACAGGTCTCCAGCTTCTCACAGAGATACTCAACCCTCATTTCCCCTTTTCTCTACAGTCTTGTCCTCTTGCCCTTGGTCTTCGCTGGTCTGTTCCACCCTCTTAACTTTCTGTGCCCACTCTCCTATCCTTTTTCCTCTCTTCAGCCACTACCTCTGTCTATTCTATCTTCCCTTCTGAGTAAGACTTGTGCATCCTCCTTTGGATCCTCTATGAGTCTGTGTCTTGTGGTGTGCTTATCCTGTACTATATGGCTAAAATCTACTTATAAGTGAGTATATACCATGTATGCCTTTCTGGGTCTGAAAGATGAACTTTTCTAGTTCCATCCATTTGCTTGTAAATGTGACAGGAGCTCCACAAAGAGACCAACAGGGCCAACTAACCAGGGTCCAGAGGGGCTTGCTGAGAGTGAAGCATCTACCAAGGACCACGTAGGAATTGGACCTAAGCAACTTATGGGTCCTCTGGTAAGGGAAGTGAAGACTGCATCAAACAGGGACTCACTTGCCAGCTTTTTGATCACATTCCCGGGTGGAAATGCCTTACCAGGCCCCAGGGGAAGAGAACATGCTCAGTCCTAATGCAACCTAATGAGCTGAGATGAATGGAAAAGGGAGCTCCCCTTTTCTGAGGAAAAGAGAAGGAGAGAGGGGGTGGGACTGAGAGGAGAGGAGAAATAAAAAATAATCCAAAAATAAAAGACTTCTCTTCAACGTTTCCGGTCTGGGGTGTTACTTTCGGGAGGGAATGGGGTACAAATAAACTTTTGTCATGAGATGTGAGCACAAGTTTGTTTTGTGTATTTTTACAGGCATCTATGCAGATACCAACACACGGATGAAATGTTTTAAAAATCCAAAGTTAGCACACAAAGCTTTCAAAGCATAGTATTTACTTTAATGATCATGTAACAGTTCAGAGTGGCTGCCCAAGTCAGCAGAAATATGACTCCAGACTCTACAATCTATAAAGCTGGGCAAGAAGGCCCTGCCGTCTTCAAGGTCACCATGATCTCCCTATGTAACCTAAACAGAAAGCTTGCAGATGACATGTAGCAAGTGGACATGTAACCTCCAGGGGGGCTGAATAGAACTGTCCAGCAAAATGCGGGTCCTCACGTTGTGAAGAGGACAGGTTCATTATTGAGGCATCTCCCCAGGTCCTGAAAAATGCTTTTTTATTTTTTAACTTTAAAAGAAACAGATCATCAAATATTTTTCTTGTTTTTTTAAAGTTTGTTGTTTTCATAAAAATCAATAGAAACTTGGGAAGCTGAGAAAACACATTTTAATTGCTTGAATGCCATGCATGACCAATCACGTTTAGTAGTTTACAGACTCTGTGAAGCTTACAGTCTGTTTTGTGTAGGTTTGATCTTTAACATGATATGGTATGTAGTATGGTAAGTTCTTCAATGACTTGTTTAAACTTTAAAAAACTTCATGCATCTCAAACATACTAAAAATTTGTTTTCAGGTTTTTACTGACATAAACAAATTGCTGTTTTCTTTTTTTTATTAATTACACTTTATTCATTTTGTATCCTCAATTGCTGTTTTCTAAACATGTGTAGTGGCATAAATGTCTCTTCCTAGTAAAGGATCAGTTTCCAATAATGGGTCGCCATGTCTTCTCTCTGAGCTGCTTTAATTTTACTGTGAAATAACAAGGTTTATAGCATATTTTCCAAATGCAGCCATTCTGAAATATTCAGTGTTAGCTCTGCATTTCTCCCCTCTGCTTAAAACACTGCCACATGTAAATTTCTTCAGGAATGGAAAAGCCAACCAAAGATTCAGAAAAGAGCAAAATGAATCGTGCTTTACATGGAAGGATGGCAAATTTATTTTAAGCTTAAAGAAAATGTGAGGTTGATATATAAATTTAATTCTGGGTTCTTATTCCTGTATTCTCCACTGAGTTAACTTTGAATTAACTTTGAATTAACTTTCAATACACATACTGAATATATTTAAACAATATAATTTGTAAGGTCAAATTATATGTTTTATGTAGTTCCTATTTACTTACTGAGAGGGGGTTATCTTAACT
Source organism: Psammomys obesus (assembly GCF_907164565.1). Taxonomy (NCBI): domain Eukaryota; kingdom Metazoa; phylum Chordata; class Mammalia; order Rodentia; family Muridae; genus Psammomys; species Psammomys obesus. The sequence continues at coordinate 25,389,090 of NW_026596057.1, read as the reverse complement.
CTAAATGGATTACCCTCATATAAAGCTTATTCCTGGAAAGATATTGACAGTCCCTGAGAATTCTAAGAGAGTAACAAACAAGAACATCATGGTGTCTGGCTTCTTTCAACATCTTTCTCAATGAGTCACATTGCATTCCTATCTCACTGTGTTTCTTTTTTCTTCAATTTTATCCTGTACCCCCTGACTGAGTCATCACAACATGCCTTAGGGTACAGTGCTCTGGAGAATTGATATATCCATCATATAATTGACTTTTGACAACCACAATCAGTCATGCAATTCAATAACAACACACTACAGGATCAGATTTACTTTTCAACAATGCATATTATTCAAATAATTTTCTGAACGTTTACCACTCCACTTTATATATCTTTATAAAATATGTTGAAAACATTCATCTAGTTTTGTTAACACACTATCCATGCTTTAAATATAGAACACAGAAGTGCACAGACATAGCTGGTTTGTTCCTCATATCTCTACTACTGAAAATCAGAACCTTACTTCATTTGTCTGTAAAATGAAGCTGCAACTGGATACATTGCAAGATCAGTGAGGAAATTAAATGAATTCCTGTGTGTGAATTTTTCTAAGCACAAACTCCCAGAATATCTTACTGATGGTACAAAAGCCTTTTACTATAGTAATTCTGAAATAGTAAAAGCTGAGTAAGGCATGCTTCTGCCGTTAGCACATTTCATTGGAATAGGGACTATCATGATTATTTTGTTGTTGCAAAACAAACAGGAGACCAATGACCAGATTGACCTAAAATTGAGGACTTTTCATTTCCAAATAAGTGAACATACCATAGCCTCCCTTTAAGCAGTACGTGAAGTATAAGAGATGATCTTAAAGAATAAAAGTAAGAAGATAGAGTGGTGGGCTTGAGTTCAGATACCAGGCCACAGATGCTAAGCTCTGCAATGCATTGCATTTTCATGTCTTATTTATCTAAGTTTATCTACGAGCTCAGTTTGACAACAGTTGCACTCATTTAAACCTCATAGAAACGATATACTATATAAATATGTCTAAAACATAACAATATAAAGCAAAACTAGCTAATTGCTTACGAGGAATATCTACCATAACTATCATTTCATCCTGGCACCAAGCCCTCTTCTATGAGATGAGGTGTTACTATGTATATATTTTTATTCTATGTGAGTGAACAAATAACTGACAGAAACAACTTATTTTCGTTTACTGTTCATGGTGGGGTAGGCATGGTGGTTGGGGCTTTGGTCTTGCTATGGGAATTTACTATTGGTCACATGGCAGTGTAGATAGGAAACTGAAAATGGCTTTTTCTGGAATTACTCTGGCCTTCAGTAGTTGATCTCTAGCTTTATCTTGCAACCAAGTTAATAATGTGCTTTTAGAAAGAAACTATGTCCTTAATCTATTATCCAACTGTGTGGTCAGTTTGCTTAATTTTAACTTGCCTTAAAAAAAATTAACCAACCTTACTATGATTTTGACATAGTATGTAGTCAGTGTTTTCCAGGTAAACTAAAGGCATAGCTCTAATCTTAAATTATCTTCTCTCTCATTCTAGTGACACAAAATTTTTGTGTGTGTGTGTGTGTTATGATAATTAAATATAACATCATTTGCTAAAAGCAGCAAGGTTGAGAACAACCTTATAAGTCACATTCTGTGAATTTTGGAAGTAGCTTATGACTTCATTTATTTTATAATTTTCTTCTTTAGATTTATTCATTTTAAATCCCAACTGTAGTTCCCCTCCCTTTTCTCCCCCCCAGTCCCACCCTTCCTCCCTCTTCTTTCCCACCCTTTCCTCTACTCAACTGACAGGGGGAGTTTCTCCTCCCATGCCACCTGACTCAAGCTTATCAAGTCTCATCAGGACTGCCTGGATCCTCTTCCTCTGTGGCCTGGCAAGTCCACATTGCCCGAGGGAAGTGATGAAAGAGCAGGCAACTGGGTTCATGGCAGAAGCAGCCCCTGCTCCCCTCACTCAGGGTCCCACATGAAGACTGAGCTGCTTATAGGCTACATCTGAACAGGGGTGTATAGATCTTCTGCATGCATGGTCCTTGGTTGGTGCATCAGTCTCCAAAGGGGCTACTGGACTCAGAAATTTTAGCTTTGTGCGTCTGTTTGTAGAACTCCTGTCCCCTATGGGTCCTTCCATCCCCCCTTTCTTCCTGTGCTCCCTGTGCTCTTCCTGAAGTTTGGCTGTGATTCTTAGCATCTGCTTAGATCCCCTGTTAGGTGGAGTCTTTAAGAGGACCTCTATGGTAGGCTCCTGTCCTGAGAATGATAACATCTGTTGGCAGTTTTGTGTACTCCACTTGGTCACTAATGATCAGAAAGCAATCTCTTACATTGTAAAATGGTTAAAATTTTCTGTAGAAATGGATTACTTATTCCTTTGCATGCCATGTTTTAATACTGCTGAAAAATTAAATGGAAAAGCTCTTTGCTGAAGGCAAACAGAGTCAATGAACAGGGAGAGATGGAAGACACAGGGAGTGTTCATGATAGTTCAAACTGGGCTAGGTCTTGGTTTAAGTAACCAGGAAGGCTAAATTCTTTTCTTTAAGGTGGCACTGCCTCAGGGAACAAGAGAGAGATTCGGTCCATGCTACTATTAGGAAATAGTCCCCAAGCCTACTTATACTGACTTACAACCCTCACATCTTAGGGGTTCTATAATCTCCCCCAATGGTGCCAATAGCTGGAGACACATTACATCAAAACTATCACAGACAGATTTTGTATTTAATATGTAACCCATGTTGGCCTTGAATGCAAAATTTTTTTCTTTATACCTTAGCTTCTGGAGTACTGGGATTATAGGTATTTGCTATCACTTCTGCCTGTGAAAAACTTCTATCTTTGCCATCTCCAGACTGAGTATACCTTCTGTCCCTCAGTTTTCAGATTTTGTTCTTGCCTGACTTTAGCTACTAACTACTATGATGTCTTAGGAGTTCTGAACAGGTACAGACTGTCCACCCAGTTTAAAGGGTTAGAACTTCAACAACTTCCTTTCCTTAACCCACCATTGTATCCAGTAAAATTGAAACTTGAAAAAAGCCTTATTACCCTTACTAAAATTCTTCTACCCACAATCCTCCTCATGTCTAGTTACATTGCCAAGTTGTTCATGATGATGATAATGATGGGCTGTTCTTTTCAAATGCCTTGGACCTGCATTATTTTATTATCTCTTAGATAATTAAGTTTCTTACCTCCTTTTCTTTTACCGTTAGCATCTGTCCCATGGCTTTCTCAAATCCTTTAACTCTTTCTCAACAAAAGTAACCCAAGAAACTAACCACAGACTTCACTAATATCTAAAATCTTTTCTTGAGTTCATGCACTCTTCTGAAATAACCTCAAACTTGAACAATGCTAACTTGTACAACCATTTTGGCAATAAATGTTATGTTTTATCAGATAATTGGGAATAGCTCTACCTCAAGACCTAGCTTTACCACTCCTGGCCATATACCCAAAAGTTGCTGCAGTATACAACAAGGACACTTGCTCAACTACATTCAAGCAGCTTTATTTATAATAGCTAGAGTCTGGAAACAACTTAGATGTCCCTCACTGAAGAAAGGAAAAAGAGATTGTGGTACATATATACAATAGAATATTAATCAGCTATTAAAAACAAGGAAATCATGAAATATGCAGGCAAATGGATGCAGCTAAAAGAGATCATGCTGAGTGAGGTAACTCAGACACAGAAAGACACAAATAGTATAGCTTCACTTATAAGTAGATTTTAACCATACAGTACAGGATAAACACACTATAATTCACAGACCCAAAGGAGATAAATAACAAGGAGGACACTTAAATCTCACTTGGAAGGGGAAATAGAATGAATGGATATAGTAGTTGAAGAGAGTTAACAAGACAGAAGAGGGAGCATAGAAAGAAATGAGGGTGGAGACCAGTCCTGATGAAAGTGGGGACAGGAGGACCGAGGGCCTACAGAGAGAAAAGAAATCATGGAAGGGGGCATCTCTATGACAAGCCGAAGAAGACCTAAGATAGGATGAGCTTCTGGGAAGGTTTTGGGGTGACTCTAGCTCAAACTACTAGTTGCAGAGGCCATGGAGACTGAATAGGCCACCCTCTAACCAGACAGGACTCATAGTGGAAAGAGGGGAACACCAAACAACCCACAAAAACTTTGACCCCAAATTTAGCCAACCTACAAGATGTACAGGATAAAGATAGAACAGAGATTGAGGGGATGGACAAGCAATGCCTGGTCCAACCTGAGACCCACCCCATCAGAGAAAGCTAGCCAGCTGAGTATATATATATACATATATATTAACAATATTCTGCTATGCTCACAGACAGGGCCCTGGCAAAGCTGTCTTCTGAGTGGTTTTACTCAGCAGTGGATTGAAACAGATGCTGAGACTCACAGCCAAACTTTGGGCAAAGAGTAGGGAGTCTTGTTGAAAAGTGGTGGGAAGAATGGAAGGACCTGGAGGTCACAGGAGCTCCACTACAAGACCAACAGAGCCCAGAGGAGCTTGTAGAGATTAAAACATCACCCAAGGACCATGCATAGAACATGCATAGTCCACCTACACAGATGTAGCTGATGGGCAGCTCAGGCTTCATGTGGGCTTCCTAGTAAGGGGAGCAGGGGCTATCTTTCACATGGATTCTGCTGCCTGCTTTTAGATTGTTACCCTCTGGCAGGACTGCATTGCCAGACCACAAGGGAAGAAGATTTGTTCAGTCCTGATGTGACTTGATGAGCAATAGAGAAGGGAAAGGGGGGCGAGTGAGAAAGGAGGAGATAGGGAGGGTGCAACAATTGAGATGTACAGTGAATAAATAAATTAATTAATTAAAAAGATAATAACAAACATTAGCGTGATTCCTAGATTCCTTCTTACTGAGCATGAGCTGATTTGATTAGTCAGAGAAAACTCAAGCTATCAAAATCATTTACCTTTTATTCTAGGCTGACTCTGAAAGTACTGTTTTTCAGTTTCTATGGCATGGTAAGTGTCTAATTTCATCCAGTGTCAGTTAGAAAATATAATGATGTTCAGGTAGGTCAAATTCACTTCCTAATTTAGTTGGTAAGTCCTTCGTTACTACTGCTCAAACCCCTTGTATTTTCCTCCCCTTCCAAGATTCTACTGTTAAAACACCAGGTTATTTCTGAACTAATTTTCAGAGGTCCTTGCTCTTTTCCTTCATGTTACTGTACAAAACCTGTTTCTACAACTTCCACTAATTGAATAGATGTATTTATTTTTGACATTTTTTCAAGACACTGACAAAAAAAGGGAAGATTTTTCAATTCTCACATTTCAACTTAAAACAAATTAGATTTTTCATATATTCATTTTTGTATTTGTTACATTTCTGATCTAAAGTACTGGTTGTTAGGACTTGACTAGAGAGAGTTGAGATGTTAACTGACAGGGGCATATTGAAGTATGCAGGAAATTCTTACTAGTATTTATGCAAGATATGAAGAAGTTTTTGAAAGGAGCAATAAAACTCAAGGTAGGTGAATAACCAAGCCACAGTCCTTATATGGAACTACAGAGTTATAGCTGCTGCTCAAGATCATACAAGGGAGGAAACAGGCTGAAGCTGAATAAAGAGTGAAGAAGAGTAGCAGTTAAGGACAGTGATATAAAAGGGAATGTCTTCTACAGTGACTTGATAACCATGGTAAGGGATAGATTTTCTTGCTGAGGAAAATGAACTATGCCATATATTGATTGATGAATTTTGGTCATGTTCTCCACTAATAACCTTATATCATCTCTTCCTCTCCTGCCACAGCCCTTCTTCCCAACAAAGTTCTCTTTGATTTTCATGTGTTTCATGTATGTGCATGAACCTTGAATGTGATTAAGGTTTCTGCATGAGCATGTGTGGATAGTGATAAATTATAGCATGGGCAAGTTATCAGTAACTACAGCACTCAAGGCAATGACAGCCTTCCTCCAGACACCAAGAGATTGTCATGGAGAGGTGGGGGTTCTATAATCATATCCCTGGGTGTTTTTAATCGTTCTTATGAACAGAGATGGAGGGACCAGATTCTACTAAAAATGATCTTGGCAAAAAACTCTAAATCCCTTAAGTGACTTAATCCCAAGGAAACATTTGAGTCCTTGGTTTACCTCAGTTTTTCTAAGATGATGTAATCATGGACAATTCACTCTTTTGGATAAAGCTCTAAAAAGTATGCTATTTTGATAGCATACTTTTAAAAATTCTTTCTTCAACCCTAATTCATTTTCATCTTCCTTACTAGCTCATTTATATTTCTTTTAAAATACTGGTATTTATAGTCACTTTCACTGTATATTGTATAACATGGCTTTTTTTTTTTTTGATTTTTCTTTCTTGTTTTCTTTTTAGATTTATTTATTATGCATACAGTGTTTTTTTTTTATTTTTCTTTTTAGTTACATTTTGTTAACTCTGTGTCCCAGCT
>NW_026596057.1:25213344-25382209 GCF_907164565.1 Psammomys obesus | reverse complement strand
GAACATGGTTGAACAAATGTCCTTGTTGTGTACTTGAGCAAATTTTGGGTATATACCTAGGAGTGGTATAGCTGGGTCTTGAGGTAGCACTACTCCTAGTTGTCTGAGAAAGCGCCAGATTGACTTCCAGAGTGGTTGAACCAGTTTACATTCCCACCAGCAATGGAGGAGGGTTCCCTTTTCTCCACAACCTCTCCAGCATGTGCTATCACTTGAGTTTTTCATCTTGGCCATTCTGATGGGTGTAAGGTGAAATCTCAGGGTCGTTTTGATTTGCAATAAACCCACACACCTATGAATACTCAATATTTGACAAAGAAGCCAAATCCATTCAATGGAAAAAAGACAGCATCTTCAACAAATGGTGCTAGACCAACTGGATGTCTACATGCAGAAAAATGAAAATAGATCCATATTTATCACCCTGCACAAAACTAAAGTCCAAGTGGATCAAGGACCTCAACATAAAACCAGATACTCTAAATCAGCTGGAAAAAAAAGTGGGAAACAGCCTAGAACTCATTGGCACAGGAGACAACTTCCTGAACAGAACACCAACAGCACAGGCTCTAAGAGCAACAATCAATAAATGGGACCTCATGAAACTGAAAAGCTTCTGTAAAGCAAAAGACACTGTCATCAAAACAAATAGACAGCCTACAGATTGGGAAAGAATCTTCACCAACCCTTTATCTGACAGAGGGCTAATATCCAGTATATATAAAGAACTAAAGAAGCAGAAAAGCAACAAAGCAAGTAATCCACTTAAAAAATGGGGAACAGAGCTAAACAGAGAATTCTCGAAAGAGGAACATCGAATGGCAGAGAAACACTTAAAGAAATGCTCAACCTCATTAGCCATTAGGGAAATAACATGGCTTTTAAGGGTGGTTAAATAAGTGAAAGATAATACATTTTAAGTTGAGTTGCTCAGAGAATCCCTAAGTGTATTTTCTTCTGGATAATTCCAACATAATTATATTTTAATTATATATTTTTTTATTTTTGAGAATTTCAAATATATATAAAATGAAACAATATTCATATTTTTCACATCAAATCCTCTCATATCACCCACAGCATGTCATTCTTTCAGCTTCCTGTCTTTTTTTTTTAACAACTCATTGAATCTAATTAGTGCTAATTAGTTCTTTCCATATGCGTGTGAGTATAAAGCCAGTCATTGAAGCATGGGAAATTTGTGAAAACATCCTCCAAACAGTATGATTCTTTATCCATTTACAAACCTTCATGTGCCAGTAGATTCTCTTTAAGGGGTGATTTGATCTTGTGAAGGTCTTGTACAGGCAAGCGAAATTTCCATGAGTTCATGAGTATAAAAATGTGCAGAAGACCATATCAGTGAACTCCTCTGCATTTATCTGGATCTTATATTAATTTTCTTCTTCTCTGTAACATTCTCTGAGCCTTGGTAGTCTGATGAGGAGTTGCACATTGCTAAAGATGCCCCATGTAGGACTGGACACCCAGCCTGTTAGTGTCATCACTTTGGCCAGTTAGTTATATGTCTCTGCATTATCTGCTGTCTACTGGAAGGTGGATAAAGAGCACCTATGACCAAGATTGAGATTAGCTCACATCTGCATATATATATAAACATAAATATTTAGAGGAAATCATACTGGTGTTGGCTTATTGTCTATGCTTTCTGGAGATTTCATCTGTCTCTGCTGCTGCCACTGCCATCTTCCACTGGAAACTGAGCCCAGATTCTTTTGATTTCTATTTTGAACTGGAGGCAAGAAATCTTTTTAATCTGTAATGCTAGGTTGAGATTTCTTGGGCATTCAAGTTCATGGACTGGGCAGTTCTAGTCTTGGTTCTCAACCTTTACAGCATTCAGACAACCATTATTAAACTAACTAGACATTTTTGTCTTATGGTTATTAGAGTAAATCTCATTTTTTAAATTAATGAACTTCACATCCTAATCATAGGCACTCTCTTTTCTCTTCCTGTTCTCATCTTCCCTCCCACTTCTTCTTTTGCCCTCTTCCCTACTCCTCAGATAAGAGGACCCTCTCCCCTATCAACTCAAACAAGCACATCAAGTTGCATCAGGACGTAGTGCATCTTGTTCCCATGTGGCCTGAAAAGCTAGCCACAGGTCCATGCAAGAGATAGACCCCTATAGACCCACATATTGGCCAAGCTACCCATTGCCTACATATGTGTAAGAGGCCTAGGTCAAGTTTTATTACAGTTTCAGCAGCTTTAATAGCACTATAGTTTATTCCTTATTTTTTCTCCTTATGCAAATTGTGAGCTTATAATACAAAAGTTAGTGAGTCTACTCTGCTGTTTTGTAGCATTTTTTTTCCTACTTGAGACTGGTTGGAATACTCAATTATATGATCCTAATGACCTCCAAAACTCAGAAATTCTGACTCTTTGCCTAATGTCTTATGGGTAGTAACTGGGACAACTTATCCGGAGTGGATGAAGTCCTGACTAAAGCCATGTCAAGGATGACAACACCTCTGAGCACGGAAATGGTAAGGGTTCCCCTGGGTCAAGTTCAGGGAAATTGGAAAAGCTTTCGACTGGCCAGAGTGTGGATGTTGACAGTATACGCAGTAAGTGTTGGTCCAGCTTCCTCCTCTTCGATTTTACACCCTGAGAGCACTCTCCTACAGAAAGGAGACAAGCTTGTCCTTATATATAATATATAATACTGTTTCCTTGTGCATACATAATAAGTAAGACTACTTATAAATTACCAAGTGACAGTACATAATGAAAGTGATGAGTTTCTGGGTTTCCCAGTAGGTGCCCTCCATCAGAGTGAGCATTCCTATACAACGCCAGATTTTCTGTAGTGGCTCTCATTTCTTCACGTCCACTTCACTTAGACCATGTTAGTAGGAGCAAACCCTGCTGGACACAGTGACCCTGACATTTAGAGAAACATGTTTTATTCTTTTATTACATTGAGGCATTCAGTCATTTTTGAAAATTATTTAAAAACCCTTAAAATATGATTCTTTGAGTTAACTAACCCTCCTAGCTTAATCTATCTTTCTCACATATGTCATAGTCATTTAAAATGTATTGAGAGACTATCCATTTAGATAACATGAACATATGGGAGAGAAGAGAGATACACACATATACCAAAAGAATTTGAGACATAGAAGTTTCTATGATGATGGTTCATAAAGTCCATGCCTGTCTTATTTATTCAATTATTCAAATATTTCAATGGGCATTGTACAATATGGCTTTGTTTTTGTTTTATACACACACACACACACACACACACACACATATATACGTATGCAGACTAGTAATATGTGTAGAAATATAAAATATCTAATGAATATACGTATGTGTTAGAGTTATTTTAGATTTTTCTTTCTCTTACTGAAGATAAATAAAGCACTCTTCTCTTTACAATGTCTCTTTTTTCTATGTACCTTAACTTCAGTGCTCACTATGTATAGTTGAACCATCTACCCAATCTAGCCATCTCATCCAACTGTTATGAGAATTATTAAAATTCCTACCATAATTTATAAATTCCTGCCCTTTGTCAACGAATCCACAGAAAAACACATTCTCTTAGCATAACATATACATCTTTAAAACATAGTCCTAATTTGACATTATCTTTCTAATCTCTTTCATTGCTTTTTTTTTTTTTTTTTTCCTTAAGACTATTCCCCCTTTGCATTTTTCTACATGTAGACATCCATTTAGATCAGCACCATTTGTTAAAGATTTTTTCCATTGTATGGTTTTGGCTCCTTTGTCAAATATCAAGTGTCCATAGGTGTGTGGGTTTATTTCTTGGTCTTTGATTTGATTCCATTGATCCACAGTCTGTGTTTATGCTGGTACCATACAGTTTTTATTACTGTTGCTCTATAGTAGAGCATGAGATCAGGATGAAGATAACTCCAGAAAGTTGACACCAGACATAGTTGAAGGGAGGGAACAGGATGGGAGCATTCCATAGATGTCCTCTGAAAAACTCCATCCAGCAAAGGACTAAAGCAGATGCTGAGACTCATACCTAAACTTTGGGCAGATCACAGGGAGTCTTATGGAAGAGTAGAGGAGAGAAGGACCCAGAGAAGGCAGGATCTCCACAAGAAGACCAACTGAGCCAACACATTTGGGTCCCGAAGGGCCTGTGGAGACGGATCCTCCAAGCAAGGACCATGCATGGAAAGTACCTAAGTCCCCTGATCAGATGTAGCAGACAGGCAGCTCGGTCTCCATGTAGGTCACCCAGCAAGAGTACTAGGGAATGTCTCTGATGTGAACACTGTTGCCTGCTCTTTGATCACCTTCCCTGGGTGAGGTGGCCTTGCCAGGCCACAGAGGAAGAGGATGCAGGCAGTCCTGAAGAGACTTAATAGTCTGGAGTCAGTTGGTAAGGGAGGACAGGGGACAAGGATGGAGGGGGGGGAGAAAGGCAGGAAGGGTGGGACTGGGAGGAGAGGAGGGTGAAGGCTACGATCAGGATGTAAAATGAATAAATCAATTTTAAAAAAGACTGTTCCCTCTATACAATGTTAGGATTGTGAGACTGTGACCTTTTAATTTCTAGTCCTTGTACTTAACTAGAGTAATTTCCTCCAAAATTTAAACCATAAATTCCTTACACTCATTTCAAATTTTGTGCCATTCTTGATCTTGAAGAGGACTTAGTTGCAAGATGTATATTCCACAGCAATTTATACTATTCATTAATTAATAGATTCTAAAGTTAAACATGCCTGGTTTCCTTTACAAATTTATTAGTTCACAGTTGTGGTAGCTTGTCAACTTCTCAGCATTTCTGTTTCCTTCGGGATAATTTTGAATTCATACAAATCACACCTAAGATTAATGTTTTGAGGAAGAAAGGAAATTATTCCACAGAGGACTGAAACTTTTCCTACTAGAATGCAATAATGCTATCTTTGGTATAATTTATTTATTGTGACCTTTATTTTTACTCTTAATGTTTCAAAATCTTAATTTGTGATCTTATAATATCCATTGTGAGCAAAGACAATACATAGTTTTCATTTTGATATTTATTGAAATTATAAAATAAGAAACATACTTTCAATAGTAGAAAAAAAGTGCTGTTCCATATCAAAGGGAAGCTACAGGATCAATGAAGTATTCACGAGGAGGTTGTTTTTTATGTAGGTTTTAAAGTAGCCACCACAGGGGAATTATAGGATTAGTACACGACAGTTAATGACAGAGCTGAGAGAGAGGCATTCAATTATTATTTTTTTAAATTTTATTATTTTCTTCACAATTTATTCATTATATAACCTGATTGAAGCTCCCTCCCTCAACTCCCCAAGCCCCACCATTCCTCCCTCTTCTCCTCATCCCCTTCACCTAGTTCACTGAAAAGCGGAGTTCTCCATCATTGCCATCTGTTCATAGCTTGTTAGGTTTCATCAGGACTGCCTAGATCCTCTTGCTCCATGGCCTGGCAAGGCTGCATCATCAGGGACTAGTGATCAGAGAGCAGTCAACCGAGTTCATGCTAGAGGCAGCCCTGATCCTCTCCTTCAGACATCCACATGGAGACTGAGCTGCCAATTGGCCACATCTGAGCAGGGTGTCTAGGTCCTCTCCATGCATGATCCTCCGTAGCTGCATCAATTCTTAAAAAAACATGTATATTACTTTGATATAATAAAATTTTGGGGCACAAGTAGGTAAGAGTATAAAGGTGACAATCCAAGATGGCAGTGCCAACCACGCAAGGTATTTGAACATCATCTCAGAAATGAAAGCAGAGTGACCTGCAGGCCGTACTGTGGACCCCAACACCAGAAGTCTGTATCTCGGGTGAGAGGAGAATCCACGGGGATACCCAAGGGTTCATCTTCGGGCCACCCAGTTGATACCTGGAAAAAATTCCTGGGCTTCCATCCAGCACTGACATAGCCCTAGGCCACCCACCCAAGCCCACCATCTGTGTATACCTTCCTAGCAATGGGCTGATCAGAACTTGGATGCTCACTCTCACTGCCCGTGGAGTAGACACTTTCTTGTACTGAAGGTGAAGCTCCAAACCCAGGGTCCCACCCTCACAGTCTTGTGGACACCTTCCTGGTCGCAGTGGCTAGTAATGATCATTCTCACCATTCTGTGGAGAGGAAACCTGGTACTGCAGTGGGGGCATGGCTCCATTCTGCCTGCTCCCCAGCTGCCTGGCCCAGCACAGGAAGAGAAGCCTGCTGGGCTAAGCTAGGTAAAGGACCCAAGTTCTCTTCTCTTCCTCCCCAAGGAGGCTTGTAGGGCTTATGAACATTGACAGTAAAATACTAAAAAAATACTCACAAACTGGGGGTGGGGTGGGGGGCAAGATGGCGGCACCAGGACAACTCTCATTCTGACCAGCAGCACAGCAGGATCGGCATAGTGAGCATCAATCAGAACTCACGGCCATAAAACACAAGTGATTGTGTTTCCCAGGTGAGAGGATACCCCATGGTGGGGGATTCAATCAGCTTTAACTCACCTGACTAAACCTCGGAAGAGATCCCAGTTCTGCCAGGCGCTTGGTCACACCAGCCCAGAGCCACACGCCAGTGTGATCTGGTCACTGTCCTAGACTGAATTGTGGGCCCACAACATCACAGACTGGATTTTCCAGTCGAGAGATAACCCCATGGAGCAGGAAACGATTGGGACCAACCTTAGGTCACCCAGACATCCCCTGGAAAAGACTCGGGTTTCGCGGGCACCCCAGGAGCCAGTCCGGAGCCAGAGCCGGGGACCCAGGCGCCTGCACAGAGCCCTGCCTGCGCACCTGATTCGCTGCCTCAGATAGAACTGTGGGCCCCAGGGCACCAGGGCACCAGAGACTGAGTTTCACTGTTGGGTGCAAATCCACAGGGAGGGAAACGGTTGGTCTGATCTCAGAGCACTCAGCTGATACCACCAGCCCGAAAAGGTCTTGGGAAAATTACCCAGTTTAGGCAGACGCCCAGGCTCCCAAAGGCCAGAAAGGCGGAGGCACGGGCGGGCGTCTGTGCCTGTGGGTTCTACTCGCCACCCCAGACAGAACGGCAGTCCCCAAAGCAAAGACTGGGTGTCTCTGGCAGGAGGAAAACCCACAGCAGGGGGGATCATCAGGTCTAATGCTGAGGACACCCAGCACCAAAAGAGTTTCTGGATTCACGCAGACTCTAGGCTCTAGCTTTCTACTGCAGGCAGGAGCGCTGTGCTCAGTCGCCATTATTGAATTTCCCTAGGGTACTGGGGCACACATCTGCATCCTCAGACCTACAAAAGCCAGAGAGCCATTATAGCAGCCCTCAGATACTGTGCCAAGGATCAAACAGTTATCCCTAGCTAGACTGACAAAACTGTGGGAATCCCTGGTCTTTCAAGAAGGCTGCACCCACAGCATCTGGACCAGAGCAGTGCCCGCAGCCGCCATTTCAGATAGGGATACACAGCTTCTGGTCCAGAGTGAGGCACTCAGCCTCCAGACCAGAGCGGCGCCCCCAGGTGCCAAATCAACCTAGGTGCACATTCTCCAGGCCCAGAGTGGAGCACTAAGCCTCTGGCCCAGAGACTTGCTGGGCGCTCCTCTTATTTACCCGGACAGAACTCTGTGCCCCAGGATAACAGACTGAGTTTCCCTGTTGGGAGAAAACCCCACAGCTAGAGAATCAGCAGGTTCTTCAAGAGGACTGTACCTGCAAAACTGTAACAACAGCAGCAGCTCACTAAATTTATAACAAGAAACCCAGCAGTGGGGCAGCTGTCTTGAGAACTTCTATGGGTGAAAGGAGAGCCCCCCTGCCTAACAAAGAGCACAGCTACTACTCAGGTCTATACACCTGAGGTGAGCAGTGGCAATTCCTGAGAAACACTGGCCATACAGTGACCATACCCAAAAAGCAGAGGAGGACTCCTTCAGGAAAAATCATCTTCTGGCCAAGGAGATTCTCCCTACCTCAGCACTCCAGGAAGCACAGGAACTAACAGCCAACACCTAAAACAGCCCAATGGGTAGAGGTCAGCATAAAAGCTCAACCAACAAAAGGCAGAGCAATATGGCACCTCCAGAACCCAGCCATCCAGAGGCGAACAGCCCTGGACAACGTAGAATAATAGAAAATCAAGAAGATGACCTTACATCTATGCTGATGAAGAGGATAATAGAGGAAACAAATAAAATACATAAAGAATTAGAGGAAGATAAAACCAAACAGATCATGGCTATCCATAAAGAAATGGAGGAAGTTAAAGACAAGCAGATTATGGCCATCCATGAAGAAATATGGGAAGATGCAGCCAAACAGTTTGCAGCTTTCAGAGAAGAAATAATTAAGTCACTGAAAGAAATAAAAGAAACAGAGTTGAAGGAACTAAAAGAAAAACAGGAAAATACAATCAGACAGGTGAAGGAGTAAACAAAACAAACAACTCAAGACCTGAAGATAGAACTGGAAAATTTAAAGAAAACACAAATGGAGGAAATAATGGCGCTAACAGAGCTAAACAGAGAACTCTCTGTAGAGGAATATTGAATGGCAGAGAAGCACTTAAAGAAATGCTCAACCTCATTAGCCATTAGGGAAATGCAAATCAAAACAACCCTGAGATTTCACCTTGCACCCATCAGAATGGCCAAGATCAAAAACTCAAGTGACAACACATGCTGGAGAGGTTGTGGAGAAAGGAGAACCCTTCTCCACTGCTGGTGGGAATGTAAACTTGTACAACCACTCTGGAAATCAATCTGGAGCTTTCTCAGACAACTAGGAATAGCGCTTCCTCAAGATCCAGCCATACCACTCCTAGGCATATATCCAAAAG
Organism: Psammomys obesus; assembly: GCF_907164565.1. Classification (NCBI taxonomy): domain Eukaryota; kingdom Metazoa; phylum Chordata; class Mammalia; order Rodentia; family Muridae; genus Psammomys; species Psammomys obesus. The sequence goes on along the minus strand of NW_026596057.1, from coordinate 25,373,395 downwards.
AGGCTCAAGTACACAAAAAGAACGTTTGCTCAACCCTGTTTGTAGCAGCTTTATTTGTAATAGCCAGAAGTTGGAAACAGCCCAGATGTCCCTCAACTGAAGAATGGTTGCAGAAATTGTGGTACATCTATACAATACAATACAATGGAGTATTACTCAGGAATTAAAAATAAGGAAATCATGAAATTTGCAGGTAAATGGTGGGACCTGGAAAGGATCATCCTGAGTGAGTTGTCCCAGAAGCAAAAAGACACATATGGTATATACTCACTCATATAAACATACAACATAGGATAAAACCACTAAAATCTGTACATCAAAACAAACTAAGCAAAAGAGAGGACCTTAACTAAAATGTTCAATCCCAATCCTGAAAGGCAAAGAGGATGGACATCAGAAGAAGAAGAAAACAGGAAACAATCTAGGAAACTGCCACAGAGGGCCTCTGAAAGCCTCTGCCGTGCAGACTGTCGAAGCAGATGCTGAGCCTGATGGCCAACTGACGGGCAGAGTGAATGGAATTTTATGTAAGAAGTGGGAAATAGTAAGAGCTGGAGAGGACAGGAACTCCACAAGGAGAGCAACAGAACAAAAAATTGGAACACAGGGAACTTCCGAGAGACTCATACTCTAACCAAGGACTATTCGTGGAGATAACCTAGAACCCTGACAATGCAGCCACTTCTGATAAGAACTGATAGACTAAGATTAGAAAGAAGGAGAGGAGGACCTCCCCTATCAGTGGACTTGGGGAGGGGCAAGCAGAAAGGGGGGGAGTGTGGGACCAGGAGGGGAGGAGGGGGGGCTTATGGGGGGATAGAAAATGAATAAAGTGTAATTAATAAAAGTTAAATAAAAAATTAAAAAAATACTCACAAACTGAATCCAAAAACACATAAAAGGTATCATCCACCATTACTAAGTAGGCTTCATCCTAAGCAGGCAGGGTGGTTCAATATATGGAAATCCATCAACATAATCCACCATATAAACAAACTAAAAGGAAAAAAAAAAGATCATCTCCTTACATGTTAAAAAAGCATTTGATAAAATCCAAAACCAGCTCATGTTTAAAGTCTTGGAGAGATCAGGGATACAAGCACATACCTAAATATAGTTAGAGGTAATATACAGCAAGCCTATAGCCAACATCAAAATAAACTGAGAGAAACTGAAATCAGAGACAGGGCAATGCTTCCCACTCTCTCCTTATCTCTTCAACATTGTACTTGAAGTTCTAGCTAGAGCAAAAAGACAACTAAAGGTGGTAAGACAATAAATCGGAAAGGGAAGAAGTCATCGAAGTATTAGTATTTGCAGATGATATGATAGTATACATGAGTGACCCCAAAATTTCTACCAGAGAACTAACTCCAGCTGATAAACATGATCAACAAAGTGGTTGGATAAAAATATTAACTCAGAAAAACCAGTTGGCCTACTGTATACAAAAGACAAAAGGGCTGAGAAAGAAATTAGGGAAACAATGCCCTTCACAATAGCCACAAATAACATGAAGTACTTTACAAGTGCTCTAACCAAGCAAGTGAAAGACTTATATGAAAAATATTACAAGTCTCTAAAGAAATAAATTGAAGAAGATATCAGAAGATAGAAAGATTTGCCATGGTCATGGCTCAGTAGGATTAACATAGTGAAATGGCCATCCTACCAAAAGCAATCTACAGATTCAATACAATTCCCACAAAAATACTAACACAATTATTTACAGATCTTGAAAGAACAAATCTCAACTTCATATGGAAAAACAAACAACAAAAAAACCCAGAATAACTAAAACAATCCTGTACAGTAAAAGAACTTCTGGAGGTATCCTAGAACTCAAGTTGGACTATAGAGCAGCAGTAATAAAAATGTCATAATACTGGCATAGAAACAGACTGGAGGATCAATGGAATCCAGTCAAGGACCCAGAAGTAAAACCAAATACCTACATACACCTAATTTTTTACAAAGAAGCCAAAACCATGCAATGGAAAATGATAGCATTTTCAACAATTGGTGCTGGTCTAACTGGATGTCTACTTGTAGAAAAATGTAAATAGATCCATACTTATCACCCTGCAAAATGTAAAATGCAAATGTATTAAAGATCTCATCATAAAACCAGACAAACTAAATTTGTTAGAAGAAAAATTGGGAAAATGCCTTCATCTCCGTTGCACAGGAGACAACTTATTGAGCAGAACACCAACAGCTCAGGCTCTAAGATCAACAACAACAAAAAAAAAAGGATCTCCTGAAACTGAGAAGCTTCTGCAAAGTAAAAAACACTGTCAACAGAACAAATTAACAGCCTACAGACTAAGAAAAGATCTTCACCAACCCTACATCTGACTGTGGGCTAATATCCAGAATATATATATATAAAGAACTCAAAAAATTAAACACCAACAAACCAAATAATCCAGTTAAAAAATGGGGTACAGGGCTAAACAGATAATTCTCAACAGAAGAATATCAAATGACAAGAAACACTTAAAGAAATGCACAATGTCCTAGTCATCCAAGAAATGCAAATCAAAACAACTCTCAGATTCCATCTCACACTCATCAGAATGTCTAAGCTCAAAAACTCAAATGACAACGTGGAACCCTCTTCCACTGCTGGTGAGAAAGTAACCTTGTACAACCACTTTGGAAATCAATCCAGAGCTTTCTCAGAAAACTGGGAATAAAGCTACCTCAAGATTCAGCCATACCCCTCCTGGACATGTACCTGAAATTTGTCCAACCATACAACAAGCAGATTTGCTCAACTATGTTCATAGCAGCTTTATTCATAATAACCAGAATCTGGAAATAACCTAGATGTCCCTAAATCCAAGAATGGATACAGAAATTGTGGTACATTTGTTACAATAAAATACTACTCAGCAATTAAAAACAGGGAAATCATGAAATTTGCAGGCAGATGGATGGAACTAGAAAAGGTCATTTTGAGTGAGGTAACTCAGAAATGGAGAGTAATGCATGGTGTATACCTACTTATAAGTGGATATTAGGCTTATTATTTAGAATAAACATACTAAAATGTACAGATCAAAGAAGCTAAACTACACAGAAGATCCTAGGGAAGATGCTGAATTTTCATTCAGAAAGGAAAATAGGATAGAAACAGAAGCAGTAGAAGAGATTCAACAGGACGGGAGCCTACCACAGACTTCAAACAGCAGGGGATCAAAGCAGATGCAGAGACTCACAGCTAAACTTTGGAGAGAGAGTAAGGAGTCTTCTGGAAGAAGGGGGTTATAAAGGGACCCTGAGGTGACAGGAATCCCACAAGTAGACCCACAAAACCCAAACCAGTAGGTCCCAGGGTGGACTGCAGAGACTGATGCATCAACCTAAGACCACACACAGAGAGGACCTAGACCACCTGCTCAGATGTAACCCAAAGACAGCTCAGTCTCCATGTGGGTTCCTGGGTAAGAGGAAAGGAGACAGTCTCTGGCATGAACTAGGTTGCCTGCTCCTTGATCACTTCTCCCTTGTACGGTGACCTAGCCAGCCAGTAGAGGGAGAGGATCCAGGCAGTCTTGATTTGATCTGATAGGTTAGGGTCAGATAGTAGGGGAGGAGGACTTCCACTCTCAGTGGACTAAGGGAGAGGAATAAGGGAGAAAGAGGAAGGGAGGATGGGACTTGGTGGAGATGAAGGAGGGTGCTACAACTGGGATACAAAGTGAAAAATTGTAAATAATAATAATAATAATAATAATAATAATAATAATGTTTAAAAGTATAAAGGTGCTTTCTACTAAAATTAATTTGAAAATTATTTGAATAAGAAGTGCCCAGTGGAAATGATTCCAAGATAATCTGAGGTTGTGATTCTGAGACAGGTATGCAAAGGCTGTATTTGCTATTATTTTCTGGGAGCCCGAACTACATATTGGTATTGGGAACTGTGTAACATACATTTTAAACTTTTTGATTTTCAAATATATTGATGACACTGTGAGCATTCTAGCAGTTAAGCATATTTGTCATTCAGAGGAAAGAGATGGGGTGTCTAATCAATAAAGGAATTTATTGTTACTGTGCGTACCGAAGAGATTAGAAATAAAAAATGAAAATGGAGCACAAAGTGAAGAAGTTCTAAATTTAAAAGCTAGCAGAAAAAGAAGTAAGTCCAGGTTTCAGAAGAATAGATGAAAAAGGAGAAGGTGAAATCATAATGATTTGGGAGCCAAGACAACAGCAGGCAATAGGGACACTGAGTCTGGTAGAAGTAAAAGTAAGAGCGGTAATGTGAAAGCTCATTAGGAGCTGTTGGAGTATGATTGTAAAGCCTCTGGCTTTTTCATCTGGCTCTCCTTCTTCCTCTGCCTGAATCCATGAGCAAGGCTCCTCCTCGTTTATCTTCCAGGACGAACCAGATTAAAGCTAGGGCTTGTCATTTCAGTTTGGCATGACTTTTAAATGAAAAATTACTTGTCCTTACCATACAGCAAGCACTTGTGTCATCAACAAGATCCCTGTCCCACAAAGCTTTGTACAATGGTATAAAAGTTCTCTTTTGCACCTTCTATTACAGTATCTATTAGACACAGAACCATATTTCTGACTAACTAATAACACTGTCATGGGTAGAAGGGGTAAGCTCATTCTTCCTTAAATATCCAGGGCTTTTTAGTGAAACTGCCTCCATTTGTCTTCATTTGCATGCTTGACCTTTGTTATATTCTGTCTGTTTCTTTGTACCATTGTCTCTAGAACCTTTGCTCACAGGCCTGTGTTGCTGAAACTGCCTGGAGCCCACTGAAATAGCGATTGCCCAACACCATTACAGCTGTTCTAAAAATTCTGTGCATTTGTTCACAGTGGCTGCCACCATGCTGGAGTTCTCAGCCAGAGCAAAAAATGAATTCAAAATGTGCCCATTTGCTTCCAGTAAGTTGTACTGGCCTAATCTTAAAGTAAGTTATTTGCTTAAGAAATCCAGAAAATGTAGTGTTCAGGTCCTAGCCTCAAATGCAGAAGAGAATACATGAGGTCATGAAAAAAATATGAAGAAAATTTCTAACACATTGTTTAACATTTCTAGGGAAATCAGTTCTAGGCAAGAATAACCTGATTTCTCCTCATGCATACATGAGCCTTGGATTTCAGGAAAACTATAACTTAGTTCAATTACTTTGTTTTCTTTTATTCCTAAATTCCTACTACAGATGATTCAGTCTGTCAGCTACTATACTGAGAGACAACATTTGTTCTAATCTATAATCATATTTGTCAATCTTAAAAAATCTTAAGTGGATATTAAAGATACCTTTATATTATAGGAACCCATAGATTCCAGTTAATGAATCACTGACATTTGGGTATTCCTTTATTCTCCCCCTCACAATGTTTATTGTAGTTCATTTACTGCAATTGAATGTTAATTTAATCTTCTTAACAGACTCAAAATACCATACCTAATAAGTTAAGTTCAGGAAATAAAATTCAAAATATCCCACAGAGTAGAAGACTTCTCCAGAAAGAGATATTTGTGCATTGGAGGCTATTTTGAACACCAGCAATAGCACATGAAGTAATTCTCTCTTGTTTCCTAGCCAATTTGAGATGCACCAGTATGCACACATTTCTGAAATTTGCTATGGCTGATAGAGCCAGGCTTTGTTTCAGCTTAGATCACATTTCCTTGTGCAAACCATTAATCTCCAAGATCAAACATCTCTTGTTTGGGGAAGGTTTTTTAAAATGATTTAAAAGCATTGTTTCTAACCCATGCATCCATGGAAACTATTCAGGGACTGGGTATTTTATCTCCTTTTCATTGTTTGAGGTGTGTGTATACCAGATATAGAAATATTATTATAAAATTGCTGTCACTGCTAAATATGCACCAGCAAAAGCTGAAATGTGCTAGGATTGGGGTATGGTGCACAGTGGTGCTATTTGGTGTGATTCTCTGTTTTTTTACTTTCCTTTAGAAATTCCACTTTGACAGGAAAATTCAGTCATCATTTACTACAGAATGATCCAAAGAAAAATGAGCTTTGGACCTTGGAAAATGCAGGTTGATATAAGAAAGGTTGATGGATTAAATAAATCTCTTTAATATATTTCTGCCACCTAAGCATAGATCATTAACCTAATGGATTATGTTTTGTAGTTGATGCATTTTTTTGTCTGTGTACTAAAGTGACATATGGAACATTCCCACTTTAATGGTCACTTAACCTTCACGGTGTGGAAGGGTTAAGAGAATTTAAACATTTATATTAAAATTCGAACCATCTATCTCAGACAGTCAATTGCTTGAAGCTCTACATTTTGCTCCTTTATCTGAATAGAAACTATTGTTGGCTAGCTTAGTGTTTTTGGAGCCTTTGTTGCTTCAGATTTGAGGGCATTTGGATTTTGTTTTGTTTTTAAGGTAAGTTAGAAATTAGAACATTTTTCTCAAGTCTTATGTAGGTTTTTTTTTCACTCATTCTTTTTTTAGTCTTATTAACTGTAGATATGTTTTTAAAAGTACAATGAGAGGATTTTAGTTTTAATGCTTCTCAGAATGTATTCATTTCTTAAACATTTTGTGAAAGGATAAAGTTTATTTATAAACAAATGGATAATTTAATATGGTATGTTGTACCTTATAATGCTATTTTGGAGAAAATGGAAAACCCATTTATTAGTTCAAGAAACACCTTTTGATATTAGACAGTTTTTCTGTGTTTGCAGCACTTAGAAAAATAAAATAGCTTTCTTATTTACAAAGTTAAAGACAAATGTAGAAAAAGTATTGAGAAATGTTTACACAATTAAACATTTATGATAGAGCAAATTGTAGAAACATCTATGATAGAGAAAATTGTAGAAAACAGAACCCCTATTCCCCATCAGAATCCATATGCAGAAAGACTCTAAAGAGAAGCCTCTGCTTAGATTTAAATGACAAGGAGAGATAAAAATGATGAGTGGGATAAGGAAGTGATTTGCAGGTACACATCAACAAATGCAGGATGGGATTTGATTGTACATGCTTCCTATGACGTTATTGGGCTGTTTATATGTGGACAGTGATAACACCAGACTCCTTTCAAGCCCTAACTTAAATATACAATGATAGGAAGTCTGCTGGGAAAAACAACAACACAGAAGCAAGAGTCAAAGTTGAGGCTTCTTCCAAGACATACTCGTGACAGCAAGTTTTATAAAGATGCTCATCTAAAATTTAACCAAGATTTGGTTGTCATAGGGTGTCAATTCCATCCTAAAAGCACGAGAGCAGGCAATGTGGCTGTGAGGAAGCTGGTGCAGAGAGCCTCCAAGATTGTATTATATAGATGACTGCATGTCTCCTGAGGGAATTCAGAGCTCTAGGTGACAGGGCTAGCACTGAGGGCATTCATTGAATTCACGAGCTTTGCTTGCAGTGTTCTCTGTGTCTGCACTCTGACAGGTGTTTCCTCTCTGACACAGCTCTTATCCAGTAAGGAAGCAGGTCATGGTCACCCTGAGCTCTGCAAACAATAGTTTTGCAGTCAAGGAAAGCCTATTCTTCCAAGAGATCTTCAGCTACATTCTAAGGTCTGATGCAGTTCAGTAAGGATTTCCTCTGGAAACCTGTACATGAAGAAACTCTCAATTGACAAAATGTCTCTATGAAATAATAAGAAAAATATATCTTCTTGATTCAAGAAGATCGTTAATTTCACCCTCATGGTCGAATTTTAATCCAGAAACATAGAAGAGCTGAACAAAGAAAAATAAAGCATAATGATTTTTAAGCAACTTCTAGTAATACTAGTACTTGGCAGAAAATGAAACCATTTATCAGTGGTAATATTTACTTCTCAAATACTTTTTATTGAGTAAGGCCATTGTGTGTTATGTATTTTTATAAACCCATCTATGTATTTTTATTCCTTTCTTTAAACATTTAATCCTATATATGTTTATTTATCTCTCTATTATCATCTATTATATATTTATATTTTAGAAAATTATTCTTCAACACGTAAATGAAAATGTTCTTTACATTTGGGCTTTCCTGAGAACAAATATATATATATATATATATATATATATATAATTTTTCTTCTTGTTTATTATTTTTTTTAATTTTTCTTTTTAGTTACAATTTGTTAACTCTGTGTCCCAGCTGTATCCCGCTCCCTCATTCCCTTCCCCTCCCCTACTCCCTCCCTGGTCTCCTCCCTGCCCCTTTCCAAGTCCATTGATAGGGGAGGACCTCCTCCCCTTTCATTTGACCCTGTTTTATCAGGTATCTTCAAGGCTGGCTGCAAAGTATATTTTAAAATTTAAATTTATCATACCTTATTACAAATAAATGAATCATGTTTGTTTTTTAATAACTACTATTATAAATCAAGCTTTATATTTTTATTTCCTATGCCAGATTAAGTACATTTATATCAATATTATTTATATTTATTGGTCTCAACAGATGCATTGTTATTGAATTTTTATGAGTACAATGAGGTATTAACTATTATTAACTTCATTTTATAGATGTAAAGATGGGAATAGAGGAAAATTGTACAGATAAGTCTATTGAATCTCTTAGTTAAGGTTCCTTAACTATGACGTCTATTATAAAAAAGTGTCTCTATTAATAAGTGTATGTGTTTTTCTGTGAGTGTGTGTATGTGAGTGTGTGTGTGTATGTATGTGTATGTATGAGTGTTTGTGTGTGTGTGTGTCTGTGTCCCTTGCGGAAGTCAGTTTTCAGGTTTTATTTTGTGGGTTCTGCAGATCACACTCAGATAAGTAATGGATTTTAAGTAAAGGAAAATTTAATGTAAGAGTACTTTAAAAAGGCCAACTTAACTCTAATGCAGTAAACTGGAGGGCAAACCACAGGTGTGAAGGAAGCCTGGAGTCTCTTCTTGCAGTGGAGGAAGGTGGCATCATAGCTAACTAGCAGGCTCAACATGGCCCACACAGGACACTCCTTGGTGCTAATTTCCTTTTGTACGTGTATTTTGACAGTTTCTTTGGAATTCAGTCATCCACATACTTTAAATTAGTCTTTTTAAAAACGAGTCTTATAAAAGAAAAAAAAAACTGTCTGGTTACAATAATGCACACCAGAAGGCAGATGCAGGCAGATCTCTGAGTTTGAGGCCAGCCTGTTTACAAAATGAGGCTTTGTCCTGAAAACACAAAACAAAACAGATACAAAGGTTTAGAAATCATGTCTGCATCACATTATTTTCTGGGTACATTACTAAATCCAGGGCAATTCAGTTAAGGAAGGAATCTAATATGTGTCTTACAGGACCTAAAAACTGAAAGTTCCCTTCTCCCAGTAAAGAATTTGGCCTTCAGTTATTTTTTTACTTGCACCGTTTCAGTGTATGCATTGCGCAGTATTGCTTTTCACTGGACATAGGAGTTTTCTAAGGAATGGATTTGTTATATATATATTATTTATTTTTGGTCTTGTTAGGAACTAAACTCTAAAACCTACTAAATATTTCACAAGACACTTAGAGTGAATATTAACGTTAGTACTAAAAGTCATGAAGAATTAATAACTGAAAATGCATTTAATTTCAGAGCTGCAGCATGCGTTTCAGTTGAAAGAGGTGCAAGACTTCTGGAGGTGAGAAACGCTTGTGACAGTGTCCGCTTAGTTATTGCCAGGAGTCCTGAGTCCTGCTTAGTTCTCTTTTGGTGTCTACTAAAGTTCTTTTTTTCAGGGCATAAGAGTGCCATGGTTCTAATTATATTTATCAAGTATTTATATTTATTTATTCTAATTATATTTATCAAGTATCTTTAATTAACATACATGCCAAAGATTCTTAAAACTTTGCAAATGCATTTAATTTTTTTATCACAGAGACAGCGGCAAAGTGCAAATCTTTCTTCCTTCCATTTCTTATGAGGGTAACTGACATTAATGTATGTACATGAATATTATATATTCACATATATTATGTATGTAAACCAGTATAGGACTGATGTAAGTTTAGTGATTATATTATTAATCTTCCTTGTTACAACATGGAAAACTGCAAGCATTGAAGTTAATTCAGAATACTTTGAGCAAGAAGTTTTTATTTTATTTACTCAAAAATAATAGTTATTTCATTGTTTAGCATTATTAATGCTATAGATCAATTTCTTTTCAGAAGAAATACATTTAAAAAATGGTTGATGGTAAAAATGGATACATTTCAGGACCATTATTTAGACACGATGATAAAACTATTGATTGGAATGAAGATAAAGTAAGATTTGATATCAAAGAGAGATATATTATATAGTTTTTGTTCCAGAATTCTGACACTAAATTTAAAACTGTATGTTTCAATTTAATGCTGAAGAAGATATAAAGAATAAAATGCTTTTATTGGAAAGGATGAATGTGATGTTTTGTCAGTATAATATTATTTATAGGAAAGATGAAGGACAAGTTAGAGAAATGCAGATTAGTAATGTTATTGAGGTTGATATATCAAGTCAAAGTTATCTTTTCAGTACAATTAGAACCTTCTGTACCCTTCTGTTTCATGTTAAACATTTCTTTTTTTTTGTAACAGTAATAGCTCTATTTGTTCTTTTATTCTCTATAGTGAATATTATGCTTTTGTTTTGTCATAAAACACATTCTGTAACAAGTTAAATGGTTGTTTCTACTGAATTTTATATTTCCCTTCTCTTATCTCACATAGAATTGAGAAGAAATGTTATAAATACATGAATGAACATTTACCCCAAAGGAAACTGAACTACAATGTATACAGAGAAGAATTCCTGGGCTCACAAAGGCCAGCCTTTTATTACAGAAGTGTTAGTTTTCTCTTACAGTCCCTGATCTCAGGGACTAACCAGGTAAAACATGACTTAATTCTACTTAGACCCTTTTTATCTCTTTGGTGTCCATTCAACTATTTTTTTTCTGAACTTAGTACATGTTAAAATTAATCTAAAAATCTTCCGAAGTAATGGTTCACATTAATAAACCATTATTTGAACACACACAATCACATTCATTTAGACAGTCTTCATGGCTACCATCTATTTGCTTATCTAAGTCAATTCGTTCTGTCTTGTATTTATGGAATTGTTATTAATATTATAAGTATTAACACCTGTCTTCAAACCTTTCAGCCATTTGCTTGAAATACTTTCACTCTAAGGTGGTATGTATTTTTCAGTCCCAAACAGTAAAATGTCATGGAGTAGCAATGAATAAAAAAGGAGGCCATAAATTTGAAGGAAAATAGGGAAAGGCATATGGAAGAGTTTGGAGGGAGGAAGGAGAAGGGGAAATGTTGTAATTATACTCTCAAAAAAAAATTAAAAGAATGGTGATATGGCAAGGCCATGCTGATGAAATTTTTTAAAAATATTTTTTCTCCTTCTTTTGCTGTCCATCCTCTTTGCCTTTCTGGATAGAAATTGAGCATTTTAGCAGGAGTCCTCCCTCTTGATTAGTTTCTTTAGGTGTACAGATTTTAGTAGGTTTATCCTATATTATATGTCTATATGAGTGAGTATATACCGTGTGCATCTTTCTGCGTCTGCAATAGCTCACTCAGGATGATCATTTCCAGATCCCATTGTTTACCTGAAAATTTCATGATTTCCTTGTTTTTTTATTGCTGAGTAATAGTCCATTGTGTAGATATACCACAATTTCTGTATCCATTCCTCCACTGAGGGGCATCTGGGCTGTTTCTAGCTTCTGGCTATTACAAATAAGGGTGCTACAAACATGGTTGAGCAAATGTCCTTATTGTGTACTTGAGAATCTTTTGGGCATATGCTTAGGAGTGGTATAGCTGGATCTTAAGGAAGTGCTATTCCTAGTTGTCTGAGGAAGCATCAGATTGCTTTCCAGAGTGGTTGTACAAGTTTACATTCCCACCAGCAGTGGAGGAGAGTTCCTCTTTTGCCACAACCTCTCCAGCATGTGTTGTCACTTGAGAATTTGATCTTAGCCATTCTGATGGGTGTAAGGTGAAACCTTAGGGTCTTTTTGATTAGCCTGACACAGAGGACCTCTGAAAGGCTCTGTCCTGCAAACTATCAATGCAGATGCTGAGACTTATGGGCAACCTTTGGGCAGAGTGCAGGGAATTTTAGGAAAGAAGTGGGAAACAGTAAGATCTGGAGAGGACAGGAACTCCACAAGGAGAGCAACAGAACCAAAACATCTGAGCACAGGGGTTTCTCCTGAGACTGATACTCCAATCAAGGACGATGCATGGAGATAACCTAAGACCCCTGCTCAAACGTAGCCCATGGCAGTTCAGTATCCAAGTGGGTTCCATTGTAATAGGAACAGGGACTGTCTCTGACATGAACTGATTGGCCTGCTCTTTAATTACCTCCCTCTGAGAGGGAAGCAGCATTACCAGGCCACAGAAAAAGACACTGCAGCCACTCCTGATGAGACCTAATTGACTATGATCAGAAGGAAGGAAAAGAAGTCTTTCCCTATCAGTGGACTTGGGGAGACATGCATGCAGAGGGTGGAGGAAGGGAGGGATTGGAAGGGGAGGAGTAAGGGAGCTACAGGGGGATACAAAATGAATAAAGTGTAATTAATAAAGAATTAAAAATATTTTTTATTGCAAAGTTCTATCTTCTTGATCAAATGTAGAAATCTGTCTTTCATTAGAGTAGATGACTAAGTATTAGGCTGATGAGTAGAATATGTGAATAGTGACAAAAGAAGAAATTAAGTAGAAGCTGAGAGAGAGCACAACAAAGTATTCGATTTAAGTATGAAGACATCTATTTATGATTTACATAAGTTTGAGATGTCTTGTGAAAGTACACACTGAAAGTTGTGAGTTTTGGAATTCATAAATATAATTAAATCTGATAGCTTCAAAATCAAATTGGTGTGCCTATAGCAACTGCAGCACAATTATTGCTATTATTACATAAATCCGCTCAGTTTAAATGAGTAATATAGGACCTTAAATCAATCTTAATTATTAAGGCAAAAAGGAATTTATTATAATCTCTGATAATAATTTTGTGGGCAACACTTGACCAAACTCACTTTCTTCCTCCTCGTTCCACACCTTCTCCTGTCTTTCACTTTCATATTCTCTTTGCTTGCTAGCTTCCAGGAAATCTGTCTCAGTATATGAGTGCTGAGACTACAGACATGTGCCTTTGCTTCATAATTTTTACCTGGCTTTTGGGAATCAAATTTTGGGGACTCAAGCTGTATAGCAAGTGCTTTCACCTGCTGAGACACCTCAGCATCCGTTTACATTTTTAGTACATAAATTTCCCAGTTGTGTCATAGTTAGCTACTTGTGCATTTATCCATGTCTCAAACACTTGTTTTTTTTACGGCCAAACAATCTTTCTTTTTTTGGTTGTTGGTGTGACCTATACATAATGTTTTTGTATATTTCTGTTTTTAATCTTTTTATAAAAAAATTATTGTATTTCGTATACATATCCTTATCAAACTGGCGACTTTTTAACATATCATTGCAAACTATATTGTTTCAATAACAACTCTAAACCAGAGGCAGCTTGAACACCAAATACTTATTTCTCATGCATTCTTTGTGCAGCTCATCTACAACGCTTCAATGTGTCTCATTAATCCTACTCACTCACAAACAATGCGTTTTGGAAAGTGTTCTACTGTACATTGCCATTTATGGTCAAGGGAGTAGACAGACTATAGGGTCTTATTATGACAATTAGATACATACAGCCCTTCAGAAGCAACACAGTTAGCTTTTTCTTATTCAAAGCTAAGGGTCCGGAAGCAAAATCCTTCTGCATTAGATAGTACTCACTGACTAACAATAATGACAATTGTAATGTTGTAGTAAAATCTGAATTTTCTTTCTCATTTTTGTGTTTGTGCCAGATTTTTGAGAAATTTTAAAATGGTATGTACAATTTAAAATAAATCACTTAAAAGGGTAACTGAAGTCTTAAATTGGATTCTTAGAGCTTACCAAATGATTTAAGTTTATTTATTCCACTAATATAACATGTTTAGACAAACCAATGTTGTTTGCTATAGATATAGTTACATATTTTCATTGCTATGTTTTAATTTAGTATATAAAGAACTCAACGCAACTATGACTTTTTTTGTATTAAATACTCAGTAGGTTAGTTACTGCTTGGGATGTTTCTATTTCATGGATTTAATATTCCTGCATGTCTTTTCATGCACATATATCTGAATTTGTTAGAAATTTGTGTAGAAGTAAAATTGATTCAAGTCCAATTTAATCAACCCAAAGCAGCTATATCCTTTTTACAAATTTATAAAAAAAAGATTATGAGTAACTAATTTTGTGTCAGGGTTGTATCTTCTGCTCAATCAATTACACTTAGATTGTGGGGTTATGAAATGAATTGCCACTTAACAGGAACTATAAAAGCTTATATCTCAATGAATAGGCATAGAAAAGAAATTGAATTATTTTCCATGAAGCTGGTCACAAATTAGCCTTTTATTATCTTGGATTCATTACTCTAGCTAATGATGCAATGATACAAATAGTCCTCCAACTGTACCAGGCTTAGTCTGATAGGATACGTTTATTATTTGCCTTATATAGCTGATCAGTTGTTATTAAATATCTGCATTTAATCCCTATCCACTCAACTCTTATTTGTCACCTCCCATACAATCTCTTTAGGTCAATTTTATACTTCAAGTTTGCAGAGGTCTTCAATATCATATTTGCCTCTATTCGTCCCCAGATTACATTCTTCAGAAATTTATCCAAGTTATCTTTTAAATAGTCTTCTAGTATTTGTACATTAGCACGATTAAGACCATCCAATTGATATGCAATAGTACATTAGACTGTACATGTGTAGCACAGGCAAAGAAGACTTTCTGCAACATAATCTTATCTTTCTTCTCATTTCCTTTGCCCCAAGATTTCTGGCAAGCCACAGTAGCCTTCCTCTTTTTTTTTTTCCTACTTTCTCTCATGTGATTGTTCTTTACAATATAGAATTGTATATGGTTGTTTGTATTGGATATCACCTGTCTACTTAAATTTTTCAATCACTTACTTTATTAAAGTTTCTTAAACACCCTTATTTGTCTTCCAACCTCTCCCCCCACCTTAGGTAGGACATTAGTTGGGAAAGGGACTGTGCACCTCTTTTAGCTACTTTCTGCTAATTAGAGTCATTGGGTTCTTTGGGGTTATACTGATCTCAGTATTCAGGATAGCAGCAGTTTGGACAAACAGCAAAACAGCAAACCACAGCAGCAGCAGAAAGCAGCAAGAAACAGCAACAATAAAAGCAGCTAGACTCTGCCTAAAGAGCAGGAATCCGATGAAGAAGAGGCAAAACTCCAAAGAAGCAAGAAAAGTTCTCTGTGAAAACCAGCAAAGGGATCTGAACCATTTCAAAACAGAGAGATGCAAAAAACATTGCCTCATCATCTGTGAGACTGAGTTTGTCCCTTCTCAGAGTCCACATGAGTATGTTTTCCAGCTCACAAAAGCCACACCTCTCGTTCAAGGTATTTTCCAGCTGACAAACATCACATGCTTTTTCATGAGGGCTATTTTCCATGAGGGCTGTTTTTGGAGGGGGATGTTTTTGGCAGAGAAAAAACATCCCTATATCCCATGCTTGGAACCAAACCAAACCAAACCAAACCAAACAAACAAACCAACCAACCAAACAACAACAACAACAACAACAACAAACACATATTCACACTACACAACTGAGTTTCCAACGAAACCGGAAACTTCTTTAGTTGTTTTATAAGCACATAGTCAGATCCTTAGAGACTTCTTTATATTATTCTTGAGCCTCCTAAAAACCTTCACAGTGCCTGAAAAGAAAAGGCCTGTGTTGAATTAATAAAAGAAGGACACATTACTTGGCTCATTTTTTAAAAATTCAGTACCTAGTCTAACTGATCACCAAATTTTCTCAATCCTACATTATACAGCTCCTCTGTATCCACTCCTATTCAAATACGCAGCTACTCATCTATTTAATCTGTTATGGTCACTTAATATTTCCCAAGAATCCCTTATCCCTTAACTTCTCTGCAAGCTGTTTTACATATGCACAGTTTCACCTCCCCCCCCCATTTATTTATTCATTTAACCACTTTACAGTCTGCTCCCAGTCCCTCCTTTACACCACCCTATTTACCTTCACCCATCCCTTCTCAGAAAAGGGGAGTCCCCCTCTCCCTCCCCCGGTGCCGTGGTACCAACCTACCTTGTCACATCAAGTCACAGCTGGGCTAAGTGAATCCTCTTCCAGCTAGGACAAAAGAATCTAAATCAGGCAACAGAGTGAAAGACAGCTCCAACTCCCATTGTTGGGGGACCCGTGTGATTACCACACTGCACATTTGCTACATATGAGTAGTGTGCATAGTTCCAGCGCGTGCGTGTTCTTTGGTTGGTGGTTCAGTATCTGTGAGCCCCGGGGTGCCCAGGTTAGTTTACTCTGTAGGTCTTCTTGTGATGGCCTTGACCCCTCTGGCTCCCTCAGTCCTTCCTCCCATTTTTCCACAAAACTCCTTCAGCTTCACCTATTGTTTGGCTGTGGGTCTCTGCATCTGTTTGCATCAGCTGCTGGATGAAGCCTCTCAGAAGACAGTTATGCTAGGCTCCTGTCTGTAAGCATGGCAGAGTAGTATTGATAGTGTTGGGTTGTTTCTCTCCCATGGGGGTAATTTTCTCAAGTGGAACCAGTCATGGGCTTGCCATTCCCTCTCTCTCTGCTCCCTCTTTATCCCTGTACTTCTGGCAGGCAAGACTAATTGTGGGTGGAAGATGTTGTAGTTGGGTTGGTGTCCCACTCGTTCACTGTGAGTTCCCCCTGGCTATAGGAGGCAGTGACTTCAGGTTCTACATCTCCCACTGCTGACAGTCTCAGCTAGGGTCACCTCCATAGACTCCTTGGAGCCTCCCTTGCCCCAGAGATGTCCCCTCGCCAATTTCTGATCTTTCTCCCAGTCCTCCTCCCTTGAAAACCCCCTGCTCTCCCCATGCCTAACTCCCTTTTCCCTCCCCACAACTTCAACCACCCAGTTTCCTCCCTCCACCTACTTCAGAAATGTATTTTATTCCCCTTCTGAGTGAGAGTCAAGCATTCTCCCTTGCGCTCTCTTTATTATGTAGCTTCTCTGTGTCTGTGGGTTGTAGCACGGTTTTCTTGTACTTTACAGCTACTATCCACTTGTAAGTGAACACATACCCATGCATGTCTTTCTGGATCTGGGTTACCTCATTCAGGATGATATTTTCTATTTCTGTCTGTTCTCTTTGCCTGTAAATTTCATGGTGTTTTTGTTTTTAAAGCTGAGTCATATTCCAATGTGTAAATGTACCATATTTTCTTTATGAATTTTTTAGTTTAGGGACATCTAGGTTGTTTCCATTTTCTGGCTATTATGAACAAAGGTGCTATGAAAATAGTTGAGTGAATGTCCTTGTGGTATGGTGGAACATCTTTTGAGTAATGCCCAGGAGTATTATAACTGGGTTTTGAGGTAGAACTATCCCTATTTTTTCTGAGATACTGCTAGATTGATTTCCAAAGTGGTTGTACAAGTTTGCACTCCCACCAGCCATGTTAGAGCTCTTCTTGCTCCCCGTCCTTGCAAACATGAGATGCTGCTGGAGTTTTGATTTTGGCCATTCTGTCAAATAGAATCGCAGAGTCATTTTGATTTGCATTTCCCTATTGAACATTTTTAAAAGTGTTTCTTGGCCATTAGAGATTCCTCTTCTGAGAATTTTCCATTTAGCTCTGTACCCCATTAAAAATATTTAATTTGTTTTTTATTTATTACAATTTATTCACTTTGTATCACAGCTATAGCCCCTTTCCTTGTCCCCTTCCAATCCCACCCTTTCTCCCTCATCTCCTCCCATGCCCCTTCCCCAGTCCACTGATAGGGGAGGTCCTTCTCCCATTCCATCTGAAGTAGCCTATCAGGTTTCTTTAGGACTGGCTATGCTGTCTTCCTCTGTCGCCTGGTAGGGCTGCCCCCACCCTCAGGGGAAATGATCAAAGAGTAAGCCACTGAGTTCAAGTCAGAGACAGCCCCTGTTTCCCTTACTAGGGATCTGCCATGGGTTACATCTGTGCAGGAGTTCTAGGTTATCTCCATGTATGGTCCTTGGTTGGAGTATCAGTCTCAGAAAAGACCCCTGTGCCCAGATTTTTTGATTGTGTTGCTCTCCTTGTGGAGGTCCTGTTTCCTCCAGGTCTTTCTATCTCCCCTTTCTTTCACAAGATTCCCTGCACTCTGCCCAGAGTTTGGCTATGAGTCTCAGCATCTACTTCAATATCCTTTTGCATAAGTCTTTCAGAGGCCTTCTGTGGTAAGATTCTGACTTATTCCCTGTTTTTTTACCTCTTCTGATGTCTATCCCGTTCACCTTCCTGAATGAGGATTGAACATGAACCCCATTTTTAATTGGGTTGTTTGGTTTGTTGGTGTTTAATTTCTTGAATTCTTTCACTTTTAATGTCTACCTGCAATTCTAATTCATCATGTCCATTAGTCCTAGGTAAGTGTTCTAAATTCATTACATGTCACAAGTAACCTTTCTTCTATTTGATGTTTATTTCTAGCAATCTCTTCTTCACCCACAATGAAATTCTATATTTATACCTTCTTCTATAGATCAAGTAGTTCCTTTTATATCTGTATCCTTTCATTTAACACCTACTTTTAGTGATCATTTTTATATCAAAATCATAATCCATTAATGAGGTTACATTTTTCTTAGTCTATAAATTTATACACACCTATGTTAAAGTCTTCAAAGATTAAGATGACATTGTCTTTATATAGCCATTGTATACAATGTAGTTAGTATACAACAAATCAGCCACTAAATTTATGAATTAAAAAAATCAAAATATAATATTAATCCTCACTTATAAATTCTTAAAAAGCTCACTTAAAATATCTAGGGCATGATCTTTAATCACCTCTTCCTGAGGAGGGAGCAGCCTTACCAGGCCACAAAGGAAGACAATGCAGTCGCTCCTGATGAGAACTAACAGACTAGAATCAGAAAGAAGAAAAAGAAACCCTCCCCTACCAGTAGACGTGGGGAATGTGTGGAGAAGGGGAAGGAAGGGAGGGATTGGGAAGGGAGGAGGGAGGGAAGTAGAGGAAGGATGCAAAGTAAATAAAGTGTAATTAAAAACAATAAAATTAAAATTAAAAAATCTAAAAAAAAATATCTAGGGCAAAAGCAAAGTTAATCTTATTCTTGAGTTCCCAAGGCTATTTAAAGCTTTAGAGGAGGTTGAATCATTTATTTACTTATTAAATTGTTATATTGTATAAGTTTCATTAAATGAGTAGAATTTTAAATAGATATGCTAAAATTGTGTGTGAAGTGTTTGTACTCACGAATATAAACAGATTATATTTCATATACAGTAGTTGGAAAAACAAGGATTTCTCAGACATGG
The DNA here is from genome assembly GCF_907164565.1 of Psammomys obesus. Classification (NCBI taxonomy): domain Eukaryota; kingdom Metazoa; phylum Chordata; class Mammalia; order Rodentia; family Muridae; genus Psammomys; species Psammomys obesus. The sequence continues at coordinate 25,353,958 of NW_026596057.1, read as the reverse complement.
TTTAAATGAGTTTAATTTCATGACCCTAAAGCCAGGTGTTCACAGAGTTGTTGGTATTTTGCATTAGGAAAATGTATTATAAACAAACGGTTAAATATAGCTTCTTCTAAAGGACACAAGATCCTTAAGAGCCATTTATTTGCACATTGCTTAGCAACAAAATCATAACATTAATGAAATTTAGAATCTGCGAATGCAAAAGATTATAGCTATAGTTTTCCATGTCCTGTTGTGAGATATAGACCCAATTTTTCTGTTACATGCAATAAGAAACTCCAAAGTACTGTTCAGACAACCCTTAGTATTTAGTTTTGTTGACGAGAATATTTTTGAAGGGTTTTGAAACTTTCCTGTATTTTATACTTATTAGTTTCATGAATGCACAATTGTAAACTGAAAGGATAAAATCTAGCATGAATGAATTACAATTTTAGAATGCTTTTGATATGTTTAGGAATATTTTAGTAGCAATCCTTATGTTATTTTTATTATGCTGATCTGACTGCTAAAAAAACAAAAATTCCCTTAAATTTAATAAGAGTAATACTTGTAAAGCATAAGAATATTTTTTCTTTTGATGGAAATTAGACATAATAGTGTAATTTGAGAAAAGTATTTTTATTTTATAATAATTAAATACATGCAGCATAACTTGTTCCAAAGAATTGAGATGTAGATAATAAAAATAAAACCAAAATCAAATTGTAATTGTCTTTTTATTTGTTTACATAAGGAGGTTTTAACTCAAGAAAAATAACCACAGGTTACATAGCCATGTCATGAAAATTAAAAAAAAATTATGGAACCATGGTGTTTGGTGAAACTGTTAAGATTATATTACTGTACTATACATGTGATAGTGATTATTCAATCCATCTCTCTTTGGAAAGTGAGAATTTAAAACAGAGTGTCTGTTATTTTCAGTCTATAATTCCATGTATTCTTAGGGAAGTGCAATCCTTTTGCAGTGATGCTAAACAGGAACGAGTTTGAGTGTAGCTCTCTGTAATAGATGGCTTCTGCTAGAGGTGCAGGTGGGGAAGGACTCAGCTTTCTTCCAAACTGCGAGTTTGATCATGCTCTAATGAGTCTACGGGCAAGATAAATGGACTTTGGTTTTTGTTTGTTTGTGTCTGTTGTTTGTTTTCTTTCTCCTTCTCCTTCTCCTCCTTCTCCTTCTCCTTCTCCTTCTCTTCCTCTCCTCCTCCTCCTCCTCCTCCTCCTCCTCCTCCTCCTCCACCTCCTCCTCTTCCACCTCCTCCTCCTCCTCCTTCTTCTTCTTTTTTGGTGGGGGAGTCGGCATGGTTGGGGGAGACCTGCAAAAACTCGGGAGTGTATTATGTAAGAACTGGAGTATATTATGTAAAATTCACAAATAATAAATGAAAATATTATGTTGGGGATAAAAAGCTCTCTGTCTTTTTTTTCTTTACTATAAGCTTCTTTTCTCCTTGACTTCAAATCTCTAGCTTATCTCATAGTTGAAATGAGAACTTTGATTGGGAAAGGATTACTGGTTCATCTACTAGTCACAGAGTCAAGGCTGGCCATTTAAAAAAGATTGATAAAAAGACTGACCATGTACATTCAGATAGGAAGTCTGGGTTTAAAATAATAGTAGATCTGCAGACTGGACTCAAGCATATAAGCAACCAATCCATTAATAAACCATAGCTATGTGATTTTTGTACAATTAAATTCTGGTAATTCAGGCTCAGGTGATCTTCCCTGATTGGAAAAACAAACAAATAAACAAACAAACAAAACTTTGTTTATGCTGTCACACATGGATTATGGAAGGGTAATGAGTCCTAATGACTCTACTTGAGACTTCACTTAAATTGTTTAAATATTATTTGCATTGTTTCCTGGCATTATCTTATTCACAGGAGCATCGCAGTTTACAAGTTTGTAAGTCTTAAGGGTAAAATATTATTATTGAGGTCATATTTTACAAACTCTATACTTGTAACTGGTTTCAGAAGTAAAGAAATCTGAGTACGCTTTCCTCAAACTTTGCAGTTCTATTTAGACAGACAACATTATATGAATTTCAGGACAGAACACTATGAAAAGAGGTGAAATTCAAATAAAGAAGATGGAAAAACACTATTCACTTTTTCCACAGTCATTATTATTCAAGAGTTGTTCTAGAAGCTTACATAATCTCCTAAGATGCTATATTTTCAGTCTCTGATCTGAAAATTAAAAAGAACAAACTTCTTGTCATCACTATTATTGTTTATGTAAGTTACATTCAGTAGAATATTAATCAGTGTGGAATGACATTGCTCCAATTTCCTCTTCTATATTGTTAGGTGCTCAACTCAGATTACTCATAAAAAAGTAAAACCCCACGCAGCAGGGTGGAATATAATGTTTCCATATGAAAGATGGCCACTGAATATTAACTGTTACTTTCAATAGTGTGTTGAAAGAAGTACTATTTTATTCTCATGCCAAAACAAACAAACAAAAACAATCAAACAAACCCCAATACAACAACAAAACCAAAATCCAACTAATATGTCAGAGTGAAACAATCTTTTGTGGGTTTTTCTTTTACATGTGGAATATTTTTTCTAAACTTAGCATATGTATCTCATTCATTTACTTTGATACTCACTGTATCTTGGTAACACACAGCAGCATATTCTGTGGGATGATAAAGGTCTCTTTAAAGCATATGATAATATAGAGAAAGTGTTTTAGATATGAAGTCAAACTGTGAAGCAGCCATTATTCATGGCTAGATCTTTGTTGCTGTGATAAATATCCTGACATAAAGCAACTTAGGGGAGAAATGGCTTATTTGACCACAGTCAAACATGGTAGAGAAAAACCATCATTGATACTTTTTCCCAGGTAACTCAATGTATTGTCAAGTCAATCTAGCCATCGCATACAGTTTTTGCAGTGAATATCTGAGAATCATTCTGAAGACAAACAGTACAGCATACCTGTGAGGCTACATCATATGATCCTCCTGAAAATTAAATGATTACAGCCAAGTTTGGTAGAGTGTGCTTTACTACCTTTAACTGGATGCCCTGCTTAGTATAATCTGCTCTGACTACACATAATACTAAATTTTTATTGACAATCTCATTCACCGATTTCCTCAGTCAAGAATCTGTGAATTTCCTCAACTTTAATAACTAAGAAACACCCTGTTTCTGTACTACAGATAGGTACCATTCAAAAAACTTAGAATGTGTCTGTTTTAGCATCTCAGGCACACTTAAGAAGGACAGCTATTAATTTAATATATGGTAAAGCCATCGTCAATTAGTCACATCTCTACAGAGAAGTAAAACAAAGAAAAACAACTTTAAGATTACAAAACACAATTATTAGGTTCATTGTATTTTACATGGTAAAATGGCACTGTTTTTTAATACTATGTGAGTAGGAAAATTGATTCCACTGCACATTCTTATACTGTGAAGATTTTATTAATCTTTTGAAAGATAATAATGTTTCAATTCCCAGAAAATGAATTTCTGAATGGTAAAGCACACCCTCTATTCCTGGAGAAAATAGTCATTCCTAGTAGTTCACAACAGCATTTGTGTTTCTATTAATCAGTAAAATTTTCCTGTTATAGATGTCTCATTATTCCATTGATGATACTATCAGTTATTTAAATTAGTATGTCATTATGTTATTAGCTGTACTTCTAGTTGTCTATGTCAGTTATTAAACTATTTCTAGAAAAAAATTGTGCATGTGAGAAATTTGATTTTTCTAAGACTTACATTAAGAAAGTGCAAAACATGTAAAAATGAAAATTAAAGAGTAATATTTCCAACACTTGACAACATAGAAAATTCCTGTTAATTTTATAGAAGTAGTGGTTTTAATAATAATTCTAGAATATCCAAAGTATTTTTGCTTTTCCTTTTTGTATACTAATTTATTTATTTTATATTATTACAATTTATTCACTTTGTATCCCATCTGTAGCTCCCTCCTTTGTGCTCTCCCAATCTCACCCTCCCTCCCTCTTCTCTTCCCTTGCCCCTCCACCAGTCCACTGATAGGGGAGGTCCTCTTCCCTTCCCTGCTGACCCTAGCCTATCAGGTCTTATCAGGACTGGCTGTATTGTCTTCCTTTGTGACCCGGGAAGGCCTCCTCCCCTTGGGGGAGATGATCAAAGAGCCAGCCATTGAATTCATGTAAGAGACAGCCCTTGTTCCCCTTACTAGGGTATCCACTTGGAGACTGAGTTGCCATGAGCTACATCTGTGCAGGTTATCTCCCTGCATGGTCTTTGGTTGGATTATCAGTCACAGAAAAGGCCCCTGTGCCCAGATATTTTAGTTCTGTTGCTCTTTGTGGAACTCCTGTCCCCTCCAGGTCTTTCATCTCTTTTCAAATGAGAATAAAATAAGTGACTTATTTGTTAATATGGTACACAACCTTAAAAACTTAAAAGTAACCTTAGGCATTCAGGGAATATATTAGATAGTCGTGAAATTTACTTGACCATTTAATATATTTTATGTTTAAAATAAAAAATAATCAGAGTTAAAAGATATGAAATAAATTTTGTATAATGTGATACAAGTGGTCACAAGGTGACTAATTATTGGTCTTTTGTCCATTAAAAATGAATAACTGGCTTTTTTTCATGTGACTAAGACAAAAACAAAAACAAAACCCCAAACCAAACTAAACCAACCAAACAAACAAATAAACAAACAAACAAAAAAAACATGCTAGGCTTTCCAGGAAAAAGACCAAAAGACATTAGAAGATTGATTGGTAGAATGACTATTATCAAAATGATAATCTTATTTACAATTTACAGATTCAATATAATCTCAATCAAAATCACTACGACACTCTTTATAGAAATAGAAAAAATCCTACAGTTCATACAGTGCCACAAAAGATCCTGGATAGCCAAAGCAATACTGAGCAAAAAAGAATAATGCTGAATGTATCACTATACCAGATTTCAAGCTATAATATAGAATTTCAGTAATAAAGGAAATGGCGTCCTTGCACAAAACAGACATGTTGATCCATAGAACAAAATAAAAGATCTGCACATGAGTACATATAACTATAACCACCTGATATTTGACAAAGTTGTCACAATTATATGCTGGAGAAAAGAGAGCATCTTTAACAAATGGTTCTGGGAAAACTGGATGTTCACATGTAGAACAATGACATTAGATCTGTATCTAACGTATCATGAAAATAAACTTCGGATTGATCAAAGATAAAACTCAAAACACTGAAACTGCTAGAGTGTACAACACACAGTTGTAAGAAAGGACTAATAGACTAAGATCAGAAAGGAGAGGAGAGCCTCCCCTTTCAGTAGACTTGGGGAGGGGCATGCATGCAGAAAGGGGAGGGAGGGTGGGATCAGGAGGGGAGGAGGGTGGGGATTATGAGGGGGTACAAAATGAATAAAGTGTAATTAATAAAAGTTAAATAAAAATAAAAAAAGAAAGGACTAATAATACTCTATTACTCAGGAATTAAGGCTAACAACTGACAAATGGGATTTCCTTAAATGAAAAAGCTTTTGTACAACTAAAGAAAATAATTGAGTGTAGATAAGCCCACAAAGTGAGAGATTCTTTGCCTGAAATTTACAGATGCTTGGTTGAATATAATAAGGGCATATTTGAATGAGACTGACAATAAAATAAAAACAATATAAAATAAAATAAAATAAAATAAAATAAAATAAAATAAAATAAAATAAACCTAATGATAGAAGGAAGGTATGAAATGAAGGTGGTTACTCTTTCTGTCGGTGGTTTAAGGGTAAAGGGATGCCACATACAGTGTCTTAGAGCCAGAAGACTGTAAGAACACTGTCAAGAATCAACAGACTCTGAAAAACAGAGGCGGCATTAGAAGCAGCCAAGAGTCAAAATTCTCTTAGTCATTTATCATTAAAGTTCACTGTGTAAATTCACAAACCACTCACCTGACGACAGTATCATTCTGTCTGTCTTGATATTATTCAGTTCCAGGGCACGCAGTCACATCTGCTGAGTTCATGTGTGCACCTGCCCTGGCATGTTAAGAACGCAGTTTCTGTATTGTCAGCAATTGCCTTTGGCTTTTAGAAGTGTTCTTTTCTTTTTTTTTTCTCCTGTAATAATCCCAGAGCCTTGGGAGGAGGAGATGTGACTGAAATCACCCATTTGTGGCTGAGCTCTCCATAATCTTATTATCTGAATAATTACTAGTTGTGTGTGGGTCCCTATGTTAATCTCCATCTACAGAAACAAACAAACAAACAAGCAAATGATCTGATTTGTGTTGAGAGACATAATAGTATATGGGTACAAAACTCAGTGCATAAGAGGTGCTCAATATTCTATTGCATTTCCAAAAAAGCAGTATTAAGTTCTCCCCACAGCCCCATCCCCTAACCTGATACATGTTCTGAGACTCATTAATGGTTCCAGGCATTAGTTCTGTCTTATGGAATTGGCCTTATATTCAATTAAAAAATACTTTGTTACTGTCATGACATTCATGACACTAATATACCAGTCTTCACATCTTTCCACGTCTCTCACTATTGAGCTCACATGGTTCACAGTTGATTACTTCATCAGTAGTAAAGAGAGTACATCCCAGCACTGTGAGATGTAGCCAGAAAGGTGAAATTTTATTGTTGGCAATTGAAGACTATTGGGAGAGGGAGAGTCAGTTTTCCTAAGAGTGAGACCTCTGAGAGGCTACAGAATTTCAGTAGATGGTTTATCTCTATGCGCATACTGGAAGTACTAAGTGGAGTCAGTGGGTTTAAAATTAAAAACAAATAACAAAAACATGAAAAAATGTGTAAGTGGGAAAGAAAGGTGATAGGGGAGAATATTGGTAGAATTATAGTAGACGGAATGAGAAGAGATTTGATCAAAACATTACTTCCTGGGTAAAATTCTCAAACGACAAATAGTAACATTTTATTTTTAGAGATCAAAATGTAAGTTTATTATTTCCCCCTTTCCTTGTCTTCATCCAACCTTATCCACGGTTCCCTCCTTACTCCTCTTCAAATTCCCGATTTCTTTTTCTTTATTTGTTATTGTAACTGTAAGTGCATACACTTACACATGTGTAAAACAACTAAATATACAAATACAATCTTCTGGGGCAATTTCTGGGCTGACCACATTGCTACTAGATAAAAAAATTAGGAATGAAAATGGAGGCAAAACAATCCCCACCAAGAAAATACAAAGAATCATAAGGAAATACTTTAAATATCTAGACTCCACAAACTTGAAAAATCTAAAAGAAATGGAGAATATAACAAAACTACAAAGAAAGAATTTCTTTAAAGTACAAATAGTAATATGTAATTATAATTGTAAGAATTATGATTGTTGTTAATCTTTATTAATCTTATAAGTTATGCCATTAGGTGATATTGGAAAAAAAAGGAAATATTAGAAAAATGTGTATGGATGAAAGTGGAAATCATTATGTTAAATGAAAGAAACCATACATCAGGAAAACAACTATAACATGAGTTCACTCATGGGATATAAAAGCTGGTTTCATAAAAGTTGATTAGAAATGTTCTTTCTAGTGTGATAGAGAAGGCTGATCAATAAATACTAGATGGTTTAGTTATGTTCTTCTGTGTCATTTTATGACAGGGTAACAGTTATTGATTGCAATTCTATAACAGAGTACCTATAGACAACAATATTGTATTCATGTTGTTATCTCAAGATTCTAGAAGAAGAGATTTTCATCATAAAAATGATGACTGATTGATATTGTCACTATCAATGATGATAGATATTGTCACTCTAATTTAAAACAGGGTCAATGAGAGCATCGATTGTAACACCTTATGCCACTCTGTAAAAGTGTTCAATCTCTATGCTTTCATATGTCACTTAGAATTACATTTAAAAGAGGCATAAAAACAGCTGAAAAAAACACTTAAAATGCCAAGCATTCCCAGGGATAAAAGCCAATAAGTAATATGCTTCTGTGAAGGCTATGAACTTGGCATATATCTTAGCCACTGATCTGTTGCTGTGAAGACACCTCATGTCCAAGGCAACTTCTCTAAGAGAAAGCATTTATTGGGGCTTGCTTACAGTTTTAGAGGTTAGTCCATTGTCGTCACAGTTGGAAACTTGGCGATCCTTAGGCAGACATGCTGTTGGAGAAGTAGTCGAGAGTTCTACATCTTGATTCTGAGGCAGAGAGAGAGAGAGAGAGAGAGAGAGAGAGAGAGAGAGAGACACACTCTGGGCTTGGCATGGATTTTTGAAATCTCAAAGCTCAGCCCCAGTAACACACTTTCTTCAACAGAGTCACACCTCTTTTTAAATGAATTAATAACTAAATTATGTTTTGTTTTTCTGATCCAAAACTAAACAAGTATGAGTTAGCTTCAAGAACTTGAGTATCTTCTAAAACCTTTCAAGTATAGCTCAATTTTTAAAGAACACACTCATAAAACACTGATTTCTTTTTTTCCCCTGAAGCATCTTTAAAAATATTTAATAACAATTTATTACAATTTATTCACTTTATATCCTAGCTGTGACCCCCTCCCTCATCTTCTCCTAATCCTTCCTTACCTCCTTCTTCTCCTTGTATGCCCCTGTCCTAGTCCACTGATAGGGGAGTCCTCCTCCCCTTCTATCTGACCCTAGCCTATCAGGTCCCATCAGGAATGACTGCATTGTCTTCTTCTGTGGCCTCTTAAGGATGCTCCCCAATCAGGGAGAGGTGATCAAAGAGCCAGCCACTCAGTTCATGTCAGAGACAGTCCCTGTTCCCCTTACTAAGGAACCGACTTGGACACTGAGCTGCCATGGGCTACATCTGTGCAGGGGTTCTAGTTATCTCCATGAATGGTCCTTAATTGGAGTATCAGTCTCAGAAAAGATCCCTGGGTGCAGATTTTTTTTTTCCTTGTGGAACTCCTGTCCCCTCCAGGTCTTTCTCTCTCTCACTTCTTTCATAAGGTTCCCAGCACTCTGCCCAAAGTTTGGCTATGAGTCTCAGCATGTGCTTTAATACTCTGATGTATAGAGCCTTTTAGAGGCTGTCTGTAGTGGAAATCAATCTGGCGCTTTCTCAGATAATTAGGAATGGTACTATCTCAAGATCCAGCTATACCAGTCCTAGGCATATATCCAAAATAAGCTCAAGTACATAGCAAGGACATTTGATCAACCATATTTGTAGCAGCTTTATTCATAATAGCCAGATAACCCAGATGTCCCTCAGTTGAGGATTGGATACGGAATTGTGGAATGGAATGCACATAATGGAATGCACACCATTGAATGCTACTCAGCAATTAAAAACTAGGAAATCTTGAAATTAACAGGTAAATGGATGGAACTAGAAAAGATATCCTGAGTGAGGTACCCCAGAAGCAGAAAGACACATTGTATCTATACTCACTTATAAGTGGATATTAGACATATAATATAGGAAAATCATACTAAAAACACCTAAAGAACCTAAGCAAGGAGGACCCGGGGTAAGATGCTGAATCCTCATTCAGAAAGGTAAATGAGATAGAGGGAGAACATAAGGAACAGAGCCACACCTCTCAATCTTTGTAGTTTTTTCTAATGGTGCCACTCTCTGGTGAATAAGCATTCTAATATATGAACCTATGGGCACCATTCTTCTTCAAACCACCACAGCATAAAACAAATAAAGCTAACTAACACAGAGACAAGGTAGAAATATGTAGGCTGAAAAGATAAAGATTAAATCTTAAAGATCCTTATAAGTCAAGAAAGGAAATTTGAGTTTTCTACATATTATCACATATATAATGCAGTAAATGCCAACAGAAACAATGAAAATAAAAAGTTTTTTTTTCTCAAAAAACATCTCATTTGTGTTGCTGTATACAGAGTACAAGCTCAAATTAAGAGTAAATAATAAATAGTAAAGTAGGTAAACAAAGACTAACTAGAAAGACTGAACTAATAAAGGGATCATGAGGTGCAATGAAATTAGGAGATAATTTCTGATTAAGGAATTGTTTGTAGGGAAATAGAGAAATGAATATGTTGCACTTTGAAACTCTACATGACTTGTCAAGAATTGAGATGAGAGCTCAGGGTGAATCAGAATGATTCACACCATTGTATGGTTTGAATGTAAGGGTGAGCTGGCTGCATTTACTGATATGAAGGAACTTTTGAGTCAAGTTAGTAAAACAACAATACTGTGTGATGAAGTTTTAGGCATGATAAATATGAGCTGCCCACTAGAAATACAACTGCAGGTATTGAAAGTCAGTCATTGGATATATTTCCAGCAACATTTTGTTCAGGATAAGATGACTAAATATTATTTCAGCAATCAGTCTTACTAAATTATAAGATTCTTGGCGATTTCTCTCATCTTAATATTTATTTTCAGAACTTGTATTTGAAACACAGATGCCACTAAATCAAAAACTTTAGAGTAAATGGATGGTTAAAAGAAAGTGGAACAACGTTATATTTATAAAGAAACTCATACATACATAGGCACTTCCTTTGCCTGACAGTGTGCCAGACTAAAACAAGAGTCCCTTCTAACTGATATATAAACTCAGAAAGGTGTGACTCATGTAGTTTTAAATTTAGTGTAGAAATCATAATAGCACATGAGACTTGAGAGGTTACTTCTTTGAGGACAACATGAAAAACCTCATGGATATATTACCCAACAAAACTATCGACTTGTAAAAAAAAAATATTTAAGCAAGCAAGCAAGCAAACAAACAATCCAAAAGCTCTTTAAAGAAAATTGTCCTAAGGGCATAGAACAAATAAAGAAACAGTTACTTAACATGATAAAATCAGATAAGGGCAGAAAGGATCGATCTCATTTGAATGAAATTACATTTTTCTTACTTCATCCGCCTAGCTCAGTTTGATGGGAATTCCACATTCACAGGCAATAAATTTAAGATGGGGCTTACCCTCCTGTCTTATCAATCAGTAGAACATACCATCTCCATTTACCATGCTTTTTAATTTTATAAACAAGTTTAAACTCTTATGAGCAGTGTTAAGAGCTTCCTTCTTCCCTCATGTTTCATGCACAGACTGGAGGTTCTGCCCTTGCTATCATAGGCTGATGGCAACCCAAGGACCTTGACTTGGTGAGCTCTGGCTTGCTCATGGGGCAGAAATTCTATTAAGGAAAGACAAAGAAGGAATATCTCAAGCTATTTCTCTACCAAGTGTCCTGAGTACTGGATCAATGTGTTGATTGGAGAGTGAGACAATTTATGAGAAAAGAAAGCTCTGAGACTCTCCCCAAAGGAGTTGACTTTATTTGAAACAGCGTTTGTTGAAAGCTGAAGCCTAACTGTGCTCTACGAAACAACAGCCTTTCTTTATTAACAGCGACAAGTAAAACTACAAGTCAACATTGTTCAGCAGAGAATAGAGAATGAGGAATGTAAAGAAGACTCTCCTGGGGTCAGAGTAAACTGCAGACTAGTCGAAAATTTTTATACCACTGCCTGAAGTCAGTCAAAGCAGAGTGGTGAAAATTTTGTAAACAGGACATTGTTAAAAGTAAAAGCATCCAATTATTGGTCCAATCTAGGTGTTAGACAACTTAACAGAGATCTAGCAATAACCTAGTCAAAGAAAGCCCAGCTAATAGTCTTGTCATCCTGGGTGAATATACACCTGCTCAAAGATGAGCCCTCTTGAGGGTAAGATATAAAGAAAAGAAATAGATGCTGCTTTCTGTTCTGGAGGCTGAGATATTATAGAACATAGCACTAACATCATGTGAATCTCTTCTGAGGACTTTCCTGTTGCCTCATGACATAGGAGAGGAACAAGGTGACAGGTGAACCAAGAACCCCAACGGGCACTTACAATAATTAATTTCCAAGAATTAGCTTATTGTGGTAAGGATGAATTCACTCATATTAAAACTGAATTGTTCTAGTAAATAAGCATGAAGCTGTAATGGCTTAAACCTGCCCCCCTCCCATTATGCTCTGCTTCCCAACACTGCTATGTTGGGTATAACATTTCAGTTCAAACACTTTGGAGAGACACATTCTAACTACAACAGCTAGTCTCTGATTATCACAATTAAGGACATCTCACAATACAAAATATATTCATTGTGTTTCAAAATATGATGAGTCTTATGTTGTTCTAGAACTGACTCTGTAGTTCCATATAGCTTTTCTATATTTGAATCAAATATGGCTAACATTCAAGGTCTGATTCATCCTCAAATATATATTACTTCATCTCTGTGCCTACAAAATCAAAACAACTGTAGCACGCTAATAATGTAAAAAAAATGTAGAGACATGATTGATATAAAACATAAAATAGAGTTTGGAGGAACATAATTCTCTGTTTCTTTTTGTTTAGTAGCAGACAGATATCCAAAAGTAGAACCTGACAATTATGCAGACAAACTATTCATCTCTCTATGAAACATCTATTGGTCTATTTTTCCATCTATCTATTCTTTTGGTGACTAACAATGTCTATATTTGTATCTATAAATCAATTTAAGTATTTAGCATTATACATTAAAAATTATAAAACAGTACTCAGGGGCTGACAAGATTTTCCATAGGTAAAGGCAATTGTCACTATGCCTAATGTATCTGAGTTCAGTTTCTAGAACATATGTGGTCCTAGTAGCAAGCACTGTTTCTCCATTTTTTTCTGCTTCAACTTCCTCCTTGAACCCCTCTCCTCACTTTTATCAGTAATGGACCATGATCTTGATATGCAAGACACATAAATCTTTTCTTCTCCTAAATTGCTTTAGTTCAGAGTGTTTTATTGTAGCAGCACAAAGGAAACTAGAGCATATGAAGTAGAAGGAGAGAATTGATTTCAAGTTTTCTTTTAATTACCACATATAAGGTGTGGCTTGTGCATGCCCCTCACATACCAAAATGCAAAAATATCCAAATGGGTTCCCTAGTAAGGGGAACAGGGATTGTCTCTGACATGAACTCAGTGGCTGCCTCTTTGACCACCCCCTCCCTGAGGGGGAAGCATCCTTGCCAGGCCAGAGAGGAGGACAATGCAGCCAGTCCTGATGAGACTTGATAAGCTAGCATCAGGTGGAAGAGAAGGAGGACCTCCCCTCTCAGTGGACTTGGAAAGGGGAATAGGAGATGAGGAAGGGAGGGTGAGATTGGGAGGGAATGAGGAAGGGGGCTACAGCTTGGATACAAAGTGAATGAACTATAATATAGAAAAATAAAACTTAAAAAATTAAATAAATGCAAAAAAGAAAGAAAGAAAGAAAAAAAGGAAGGAAGGAACAAAAGAGATGATTTAAAAGGATAGTTGGTTATTTGTAAACAACATTGATAATGGTTGTTTTTATGTAGGGGAACAGCATTTTTTTAATAAAGTCTTCTAATACTTTTCTGCATTAATTTTGTGTTTCTGTTTAAATATACTTTTATAATTTTTACGTTACATTCTTTCTACAATAAAACTGCAAATTATACAGTCAGCTTTACTTAGCAAATTTTATGTATAAACTTGGCAATGCTGTGTTGCAGTTTTGTTTGGTCAAAAATCAGTCTAGACATCACTGTGAAACTGTTTTGTGGATTTGATTAACATTTAAAACTGTAGACTATGAGTTACCAGATCACGTACTATAATGTTGATGGACTTCAGATGTTCAGTTAAGGCTTAAGAGGAACAAGTTAGAGCTCATGAAGAGAAAGGAAGCCTGCTTCTGTGTTATACTTAGACTACAAGCTGCAATGTCATATGATGGGATTTCTTGTCTTCCAGATAAACTTCTGTGAAGATTTGGGTTGTGAATCTACAATCATGTGTGTCAGTTCATTAAAATCTCCTTTGTTTGAAACTTGAAAAGTAACATATGAATGAAGATATATCATATATACATATTTCAAATACACATATATGAAGTATATGTGTATATATTTAAAATATATTTTATATGTATGTACTTTTACATTTTACATTATATTTCTTCTCATACACATATGAGAAGTCTGACTATAATAGGTTAATACAAAGTATTTTCTTTTCTGTGGAGTCTGATATTCATTAGTCAATTTGAAAATCAAATATACCCAATGGAAGCAAATCTTTTATAAGTACGTTAAGAAACTTGACATAAAAAGTTTCAAAACCAATGCAATAGATGGACTTAGAAATTTATGAATATAAAATGAAAAAAATGAGTTCAAAAAATGAGATATAAAAAGTACTAAGAAAATTATACAATAAATTATCAATTTTATCTTAGACAATATTTATTAGGATAATTTATTAAAACATATAATGAATTTCTACCTATTAAAGTATCAATGTTAATTAGTATAATTTATTTAAGCTTATTTTTAATCTCATAATTTTTCTTATTAAGTAACTCTGTGAATTATTGTGGATCAGTTGATAAAATTACATTTGTAGAATTTTGAGGCAGACTGAAGCTATTGAATACTATAAAATGTGAAAATCTTTTTGAAGTCACCAAAACATAATTCTTTGCTTTAGTCTTTTCAGGAATTGTGTTGAAAGTTGGAAAAAAAGTAACTTAAATTTAAATGTAATTGATCAATGAATTGTTATGATATAACGTTTTTGTGTGTTCATGAACACAAGAAAAAACAATTAAAATATATTTTAATTAATATGTTATTTATAATGGGTGCTAATGCAAGAGGATTACAGTGAGTTTGAGGCCAGCTGGAGTTAGAGTAAGACTATGATTCAAATAAGAAAAAAATTTTGAGAAGTGATGACATTTGGAATAAGATTTTTAAAGTCTCTCATTGATTTGTTGAAGTTGTATATCATAACGGAAGGGCTTGCTCATTTTTTAATGTTTTTTTTTTTGTCAGCTTCATCAGCCAACTGAATTTAGAATCACTGGTATTGTCCTTGCATATGTAGTCATATGTTTCAAACATATATATGTACTTTCATTTTCTAACAGTGTAAGAAAACACAAGTATATTTATTTCAGTGAATGTAACGTGTGTACATATATGTTTCCTTTATTTACATGGTAGAGCCGTTCAATTTATTTAAATTTCATTATTACCATGGGGACTGTGCAAGTGTAACCGTGTGCACAAGGAAATCAAAGGACAACCTTGTCCAGGCTAATTTTTTCATCCATCATTGTGTGGATTCATCAAGTTGTCAAGTTTATATTGCAGGTGCTTTAACCTATTAAGTTACCTTGCTGGCCCAATAGAGCAATTTCTGTTTTTGAAAGAGGTTGTATTTTCTTGGGTCAAATTGGGGAAGCAGAACCTTTATAATTTATGAAAAATTGCATTTGCAGTCTATTGTTACCTAGCATAGTTCATGGCTTAAAACTCCAATCATTTCTCATGCATGTATTTTTGGGAATAGCCAGAGAAGAATGGCTATGTATAATCCATGGTGCATCATATGTGTGGACTTGGAAGCTAAATGGTCTTTGAGGATGACTTACTTACATGTCTGCTCCTGGTTCTTGCTTACATGGAAGAGACTAACTTAGGTTGTATAAGAGGGCCTTTGATTTATTTACTTCTTCACATTTGTACACATAGAACAAGATAAAAGTACAAAAAGAGTCCATATCATATCAAGAGCCACAGAACACAGAACATAAGATTTTTCAGTGCTGTGCTATTATGACAATCAGAAAAGTATAGTTGCTCTAATTCAGAAGAGGGTGATGTAGATACTACCACCTCTAAGGTAATTACGGTCATCATTCATAAGCAGAGTGTAGGATATGGGAAATATGATTGAGGGAATGTTATTGTCCTCAGTTGTCTTAGGATCACAGCAATTAATATCATAATTACATGTAAAATCCATGTTTGTCTTCCTCCAAACCACAAGAGGCATCTTAGTAGATCATCAGTTCAATGGCTGAAACCTCCTCATCTAACTTGGGTCCAGGTGCAGATGAGCCTCATCAGTTGTATTTTTATTTATTTATTTTTGTATGGCTCTTTACATTTTTCATCTTCATTAGGAAGGCTGTGAACTAAAGAGCTTAAGTAATCCCTCAACATCCTACACATAATAGGAAATAGATATTGGATAACCAAGGTAGATGGTCCTGTGTATAAAAAGGAAAAGTAGAAGTCACACAGCAGGGATATATTCCCAGAAATTATGAAATCAAGCTTGATCTATGTTTTAAGTGTGGGACTATCATTTCTTGTCAGTTGCATCAAAATTCCAAGTTCTTTATGTGCTGAGGCGTCCTCCATTTCAAACATACCCTGATTTATGACTAAGCCTTCTTTTGGAATGGGTTATTGTAAACACACACACACAGACACAGACACAGACACACACACACACACACACACACACACATATACATTGATTTATATATATCAAAAGACTTAGTTTCTTTATTTCTTTTTTAATTCTAATAATATTTCTATTATAACAATTTTCTTCACATGATTGAGAGTTTTATCAGCATCTTACTATATTCATCTCATTAGAGGAAACTCATACCAACAGATGTTTAACAGAACAGTGTAATATAAATACAATACTTTGATCCTTCTTTTCTTCTTTTCTTTTTCCTCCTCTTCCTCCTTATTCTCCTTCTTTTTTTTCTTACCTTGAGGGATTCCTTGAAGTGCCTTATTTCACAGAGATGGATTCAGGATTTTAGAAACTTTTTTGACTGTGGCTACTTTACAACACCAATGATCTTACAAAATGATTTTTAAATATTTAATTCTCCAGTATTTTTTTAATTTGAGAATTATTTGCTGTGTAAAAGGCTAAATATAAGAAAAAAAATCTCATTTGTTTAACCTAAGTTTTATTCTTTTTGCATTTTCCAGCTTATTATTTCAGTGAAGTTAGTTGACAATGAATATCCTTTCTGGAAATATATTGTTATCATAACCTGCATCTATTATCAATTGCTGCTTTATATAAACATCCAAAATTTAATGGCATAAAATTATAATTTTCTCATTAATTTTTATTTTTTTAAAATTTAATTTCATTTTTATTAATTACAGTTCATTCACGTTGTATCCCAGCTGTAGCCCCCTCCCCGATCTGATCCCAATCCCACCCGTCCTCCCTCTTGTTCTCCTATGCCTCTCCCCCAGTCCAATGATAGGGGTGGTCCTCCTCCCCTTCCATCGGATCTTAGTCTATCAAGTCTCATCAGGACTGGCTTCATTGTCTTCCTCTGTGGCCTCTTAAGGCTGCTCCACCCTCAGGGGGAGGTAATCAAAGAGCCAGCCACTGACTTTATGTCAGAGACAGTCTCGGTGCCCATTAGTAGGGAGCTCCACTTGGACACTGAACTACCATGGGCAACATCTGTGCAGTGGTTGTAGGTTATCTCCATGCATGGAGTTATCTCCATCCTTGGTTTGAGTATCAGTCTCATAAAAGACCTCTGTGCCCAGAGTTTTTGGTTCTGTTGCTTTCCTTGTGGAGCTCCTGGTCCCTCCAGGTCTTTCTGTCTCCCCTTTCTTTCAGAAGATTCCCTGCACTTTGCCCAAAGTTTGGATATGATAAAGACTTCAATATGATGGCCACTTATTTATATTTTCATGTTGTGTCAACTGATATTATTCAAAAAGGGGCTGCAGGAACCACTGAAAGCTTCCTTATTTATGTTGTGGGAGTCTTTTCATTCTTTTTTTCTTGAAAGTAAGACTTTGGTTGAGAGACACAGACATTTTAAAGAGAACTTTAAAGCATCCACTCCAGCCTGACACAGAGGACCTCTGAAAAGCTCTGCCCTGCAGACTATCAATGTAGATGCTGAGACTTATGGGCAACCTTTGGGCAGAGTGCAGGGAATCTTAGGAAAGAAGTGGGAAACAGTAAGATCTGGAGAAGACAGGAACTCCACAAGGAGAGCAACAGAACCAAAACATCTGAGCACAGGGGTCTTTCCTGAGACTGATATTCCAACCAAGGACTATGCATGGAGATAACCTAAGACCCCTGCACAGATGTAGCCCATGGCAGTTCAGTATCCAAGTGGGTTCCATTGTAATAGGAACAGGGATTGTCTCTGACATGAACTGATTGGCCTGCTCTTAAATTACCTCCCCCTGAAGGGAAGCAGCATTACCAGGCCACAGAAGAAGACACTGCAGCCACTTCTCATGAGATCTAATTGACTAGGATCAGAAAGAAAGAAAAGAAGTCCTCCCCTATCAGTGGACTTGGGGAGGCATGCATGCAGAGGGTGGAGGAAGGGAGGGATTAGGACGGAGAGAACCACAGGGGGGATACAAAATGAATAAAGTGTAATTAATAAAGAAAAAAAAGCATCCACTCCAAAGACAGATTAGAAAGAGCTGTACCAAAGGTTTGTGGAAGTCGTATGGATGCCTCTTTGGTTAGTGTTTGAGCTTTACCTCATTGTGGTAAGATTTTCCAAGAGTGTTGAGTTGGTTACATTCTTTCCTTATTTCTTGGTTAGAAATCTCAAGAGTGACTACACAATTTCCTTGGAATGTTTGGAACAATCTCAGATGAGAAGAAACAGGCCAGTGCAGCTTATTTCAGTAATTCTTGGAAACAGTATGCTCTTCAGAGATTTAGCACAGGGTGTTCTCTAAATCCTTGGGTGTAAAACTCGGGTTGTGTCACTTTCTGAAGTCCCTCAGCTGCAGTGCAAGTTATCCTATGTGTACCCCAGATAAAACTCCATTTCCCTGTCTATGTTCTTGATCCTTAAGGGACTATGTTGCAATACTTGCAAGGCTTCTGATGACATCCCTTGTCTCTCATCACACCTACTTTCTGTTCTTGAGTATATAGGTGGTCTGTCTCAGTAGACTCATACACGTTCCTAAGGAAAACACAGTGAATTTGCTTCACACACAACATGGTAGGTGCACTTAAGAAGTAAAGATCTCAAAGAACTGACGAGAAAATACAAGAAAATTTGATAATCTACTGTATAATTTATAACCCCTACTGAAATTGAAGCAGTTACTTAAAATAATCTTGGCTGAAAGAAACCCAGGGCCAGTTAATTTTGGGTAGAATTCTACTAGAATTTCAAAGGAGAACTAATGCCAAAGTTTCTCAAATTATTTTACAAAATAGAAATTGAAGAAAAAATTTGAATTTCCTTTTAAGAAACCACTAATACCCTGGCACAAAACTACACAAAATTCACAAAAATATTATAGATCAATTACCATTCTGAACAAATTTAAAATTTCTCAATTCTCAGTGAAATTCTTGTAATCTAAATTCAAGAACATATAAAATACATCATCCTTCATGATCATCAATGTGGCTTCAACCCAGAAACTCAGGCATGGTTCAATATTAATAATCCACCACATAAACATACAAAAAGTTAGGACTTACATTATCATCTCATCAGATGCAGGAAGAGCCTTTGACAAAATCCAACATTACTTTATGATAAAAGTACTGGAGAGACTAGGGATACATGGAACATACATTGATATACATACATACATACATCAACATACATCAACTAATAAAGGCAGTATATAGTAGGCCTACAGTTAGTATCATTCTAAATAGAGAGAAAAATAGCAATTACATTGAAATCAAAACCAATAAAATGATATCCAGTCTCACCATTCCAATTAATATAGTCTTTAAAGACTTAACTAGAACAATAAAACAATGAAAGGAGGTCAATGGGATAAAAATAGGAAAGGAAGAAGACAAAGTATCCTTATTAGCAGAAATTATGATTTTTATACATAAAGGCACAAATGACTTCACCAGACAATTTCCATAGTTCAGAAATAATTTTAATAAAGTAATGAGCTACAAAATTAAGTCAGTAACTTTTCTATTTACAAATGACAAATTATACTGTGAAAGAAACCAAGAAAAATATCTTTCACAATATTTTTAAAATAAAAAATACCTTGTAATAACTCTCATGAAGCAAGTAAAAGACTTGTATAAACTTTAACAGTTTAAAGAGAATTGGTCTTAGCTCTTCCTTGAAAGTCCAGTAGAATTCTGGGCTGAATCCATCTGGCCCTTGGCTTTTTTTTTTTTTTTTTTTTTCCATAGGACACCTTTGATGACAACTTCTGTATCCTTGGGGGATATAGGACTATTTAATCAATTTACTTGATCTTGATTCAGCTTTGTAAATGGAATCTAGCAAGAAAATTGTCCATTTCATTTAGATTTTCAGATTTTGTTTTAAATAGGCTTTTAAAGTAGGACCCAATGATTCTTTGGATTTCCTCAGTGTCTGTCATTATGTCCCCCTTTCTATTTCTGATAGTGTCCCTCTGCCTTTTAGTTAGTTTGGCTAAGGGTTTGTCTATCTCATTGATTTTCTCTAAGAACCAGCTCTTGGTTTTGTTGATTCTTTGAGTTGTTCTCTTTGTTTCTAATTAACTGATTATAGCTCTGAGTTTGATTATTTCCAGCTGTCTACTCCTATTGGGTGTATCTGCTTCCTTTTTTTCAAGTGCAATTGTACCTTCAGTGCCTGAAATTATCTTCATCATTTGTGTTCTGTTGGTGATACTAACCATTGATGTTCTTGATCTCATCTCTAAGTTCTCCAACTCTAGAGTTTTCTCTGTTTTATTTGATTCTAAATCCTTTTTCATGTCTTGAAAGAGTTTATTCTTTTCCTTCACCTGTTTGTGGATTCCTGTCTGTTCATGATGGCTTCTATTTTTTTTTCCTTTTTATGTGCCTCGAATAACTGTATAATCATAGATTTAAGATCATTTTCCTGTGTTTCAGGTGTATTAGAATATTCACTGAAATTTTAGGGATTCCTTTGAAGCCGTGATGTCCTGGTTTTGGGGGGTTTTGTTGATTGTATTCTTATGCCAGCCTCTAGACATCTGGTTGGCTGTATCCTTGACTGTTCCTGGAGCCTGTACTTCAGACTGGGTCCACCTGTCTCTGGAATCTAGACTAGTCTACTGGAAGATGAGAGCTGTCCAGTAACTCAAGAATGGGTACTGGAGATTCAGATGCAGCTAAGGAAAGGAGGGTGCTCTGCTAAGGTCACTGGCTTTCTGTATCTCCTGGCTTTCTGTTTATGACCCAGGAAGACCAGGCAGCTGGAGTGCATGTGGACAGATCTCTAAGCCTAGAGCTGCTCTGGTGCCCCAAAGGCTTCCTTGAGATGGTGGACAATGGCAGATGGGTCCTGTGCCTAGATCTGCTTCACTGGGTTCCCTGTCTGTGCTTGGCTTGCAGCACAGATGGAGTGCAGGCAGAAAGATCTGTGAGCCTAGATATGTTCCAGTGCCCCACAGGCCTCCTTGAGGAGGAGGACAAAGGAGCTTGAGTCCTCTACCTGTCTCAGCTCTGATGGGTTCTCTGTGCTGGGCTTGCTGTTTCTGGCCCAGGTGGGCCAGGCAGCTGGGAAACAGGCAGAATGGAGCCACACCCCTCCTCAGGAAGGTGAGAGTGAGCACCACTAGTCACTGCAACCAGGAAGGTGTCCACAGGATGGTGAGTGTGGGCTTCCAGGTTTGGGTAACCACAGGAATGAGAGATTGGGTGCCACCTTTGGAGCTTCATCCTCAGTACCAGAAGGTATTCACTCCACAATGAGCACCCAAGGTTGGAGGTGTGAGCCGCCAGTACCAGGAAGGTATCCAAAGATGGTGGGTACACTAGGGCTGCAGCAGTGTGGCAGTGCTGCGTGGGAGCCGGGGAATTTTTCCTGGGATTAGCCGGGTGGTCTGAAGATGGACCCTTGCATCCCTGTAGATTCTCCTCTCACCTGAGAAATACAGACGCTGGGGTTTTGAGGTCCATAGTACAGCCTGCCATTCACTCTGCTCTCAATGCTGAGCTGCTGCTCAGATACCCTGCGTGGTCTGTGCTGCCATATTGGATCTGCCTAGTTAACTGTTTTTTGTTTTTGTTTGAATTTATTTATTTTTTATTATAATTTTTTTAAAATATTAATTACAGGTTATTTCCTTTGTATCCCAGCCATAGCCCCCTCCCTCATTCCCTCTCAATCCCACCCTCCCTCCCTCATCTCCTCCCTGCTCCTCTATAAGTCCACTGGTAGGGGAGTTCCTCCTCCCCTTCCATCTAACTAGTTCATTGTTTTAACTCCACTATTTTGAGACAAAATTTGTGAAACAAATACTTTCCAAACATGAGACATGATTGAAGTTTGCATTTAAAAATTCAGTTGAACCACTGCCTTCCTAAATACATTGATAAAATTCATTAAGGATCTCAACTTATTGTATGCATGTAAATTTTTTCAGACAACTATTTATTTTAAATTTATATAAGTGAAAATATATTGCTTTTTTGACATGTATTAGTATTACTATTCTCATTTATCACAATTTATTCAATTTGTATCTTAGCTGTGGCCCCCTCCCTCATCTCCTTCCAATCCCACTCTCCCTCCCTCTCCTCCTCCCATGCCCCTCTAGTCTACTGATAGGGGTGGTCCTCCTCCCCTTCTATCTAATCCTAGCTTATCAGATCTCATCAGGACTGGTTGCTTTGTCTTCCTCTGTGGCCTGAAAAGGCGGCACCCCACAGGTGGAGGTGATCAGAGAGGCACCCAGTGAATTAATGCCAGAGAGACTTGCTCCCCTTACTAAGGAACCCACTTGGAGAATGAGTCTATGGACTACATCTGAGCTGGGATTTTAGCTCCTCTTCATACAGTGTCCTTGGTTGGGGTATCATTCTCTTCAGGCCCCCAAGGGCTCAAATTTTTTGGCTATGTTGGTCTCTGTTTGGAGCTCCTGACTCCTCTAAGTTTTTCTATCTCCCCCTTCTTTCATAAAATTCCATGCATTCTTCCCATAGTTTGGCTATGAGTCTCAGCCTCTGCTTTGATACCCCAATCAGTAGAGTCTTTCAGAGGCCCTCTGTGGCAGGTTTCTGTCCTGTATTCTCCTGCTTCTCATGTCTATCATGTTTGCCCTTCTAAATGAAGATTGAGAGTCTTCCCTAGGGTCTTCCTTGTTTAGCTTTTTTGGAGTACATATTTTAGTATGTTCATCCTATATTATATGTCTAATAACCACGTATGTGTGAGTATATACCATATGGGTCATTCTGTTTCTGGGTTATCTCACTCAAGATGATCTTTTCTAGTTCCCACTGGGAAATGATCTTCACCAACCCTGTATCTGACAGAGGGCTAATATCAGGATTATATAAAGAACTTAAGTTAAACATCAACAAACCAAGTAATCCAGTTAAAAAATGAGGTACAGAGAAAAGCAGAGAATTTTCAATAGAGGAATATTGAATGCCAGAGAAACACTTAAAGAAACATTCAACGTCCTTAGTCATCAGTGAAATGCAAATCAAAATGACACTGAGATTTCACCTTACACCCATCATTATGGCTAAGATCAAAAACTCAATTGAGAACACATGCTGAGGAGGATGTGGAGAAAGGGGAACCCTCGTCCATTGCTGGTGGGAATGTAAACTTGTACAACCACTTTGGTAATCAATCTGGTACTTTCTCAGAAAATTAGGAATAGTGCTACCTCAAGATTCAGCAACAGCGCTCCTCGTCCTATATCCGAAATATGCTCAACTATACAGCAAGGACATTTGCTCAATCATGTCCGTAGCAGTTCCATATGTAATAGCCAGAATTCGGAAACAACCTAGATGTCCCTCAGTGGAGGAATGGATACAGAAATTGTGGTACATTTACACAACAAAATACTACCCAGTTATTAATATAATGCTTTGTAATAAACCACAACGCAGTGATTTTAAAGTCAATATTATATATCCCAATATTAAACACTAAATATTTATACTGAGTTTGAAAACATTATCTTTACATATTTTGTTTTCTTATTACAAAGAAGAATCATTAACACATAATTCAGTAGTTTTGTCCTTTGTTCTGTATGCAGGACTCATCAAAGTGCACAGTTATGAAGCATGCCATTTGCATTAAAATAACTTACCTTACTTTCTCTTTTTATAGTTAATCACACATTTTACTAATGAGTTAAAAGTAATGTACCATATGGTGCAATCTATTCTGAGATCATCATGTACATTTTCCAAAGTCCGTCATCACCACATTAAAATTAGACTTGGTGATTTATTTTGAGAAATGCATAAGAATATTTAACATAGAATGAGCATTTTTTGTGACACAGGCATATCCATTTATTTCAATGAAAAATTACAGATGGTTGGAGATGAAAAACTATTCCAAAATTGCAAGTGATAATTTATTTTTCTTTGCATTCATACTTATATTGATATATCTTTTGTTCTCTTTCACTATTTTCTATGTTCTTCTACTTTATTTTGCTATAAACAATCTTCAAATTGTGTCATTGTTCTATTTCCTTTATCCCGTTAATTATTTTTTAATTCATTTTTTAAATTTCATTCCGTTTAATGCTTTGACACTTTTATACATGTGCATAAATGATCTTCAATGATCCAGCCAGGATTTTTTCTTCAACTCTCCCTCTATCCACCTGAACATGTGTTTCTCATTAAAAGTGACATTGTGCATGTGTGTTTTCAAGGACAGCTCTGAGGAGCTCTTAGGAGTTTCTTTCTCTACCACATTAATCTATTACTTGATAGAGGTGCTGAATAGATGAAAGAATCAGATAATGAAAATATACTAATAATTATTTCCAATGTATATGAAGTAAAAAGAAGTATAGTAAATATTAAAAAAATGTGTTGAAAAATACAAATAAAATATTTTAAGGCTTCCTGCTAGTAGGATAAGACTAACGTTTACATTCAGATAAGACTTGGAGAGTATTTTAGACTGCACACCTTGAATGATATAAGAAGTCAATGATCTGACAACCAAATGGTCATTTTCTTCTTTTCCTGTAAAGATTCACAAATCTGTGTAGAGACATTCCTATAAAAATGTGCAAGACAGATGTACGTTTTTCATTGAGATGATAATTGGAATTTTACTTCATGTATCCGTCTTGGGAAACGAGGGTAAATGACCACTCAAACTCCTGACAATTTCTAAATAAATTTATAAGATTTGTTTTCATTTAAAATTGTCTTTATTATTCTGTACACATAAACCCAAATTATAGATTTTGGGAAGATAATGAAAGCCTTCGGTTCCTTGTATTGCAGATAAGTTTACCAGCTTTCTATAACACCACAATAGTTTTAGCATCGATTAATCATCCTGAGTCTCTGTGCTTGAAACACTTCACATAATATAATTTTACTCCAGCTCAAATTAATGTTTAGAAGTCTTTTTCAACAAGTTCATAAAATGTATGAGAATGTGGTACCGTGTTGGAAGAGCAAGGGTAATGTGACCATAAAGACTCATTCGTGCTAATATGCTGGCTTCTTCTCAGACAGCATCTACTCATTATATGAATTACTTTACTGCCTTTCCTAATCTGCTTCAACTGGTTTTAGATTTTATTTCAGGAAAAGTGTTTCTTGCTAATTTTTTTTATAACACCCACTGTATGTGCATCTTTATCTCTCTTTTGGAGGTTGTCATATCATAAACAATACATTAAGGCAATGATTACATTAAATGCTTTTCTTTTTTGCGTCTGTGTTTTAACTATCATACAGGATAGTTAATCTCCATGAAACATGCAAATAGAATTGGGCAAGTGAATGCACTTGAGAGGCAAATGTAAATATTAACTTCAAAAACTAAATCAATGCCTGCAGAAGCTTTTGTATCTCAGACTTTGTACACTGAATGCACAGAGGTTGTAGTTAGGAAATATTATTCAATTAATACATTTATTTATAAATTTATTTACCTGTTTATTTGCTTGATATTATACTCAACTATAATTTTCTTTATTAATTAGGGTTCTATAGAGGAAGAAAATGAGTACATATATTATACCAAGAAAGTCCCAAAGGATACAGTTCAGTCCATGAAGCTGGATGTCTCAGCTCCAATGCCAGTAAAGGAAAGGACTTGTCAGCATGAACGAGAGAAAGCAGGTAAGTAGAGGAAGCTTCCTTCTTCCATGTCCTTTACATAAGCTGTCACTAACAGGTATGGCCCAGATACAAGGTGGATCTTCCCACCTCAAAAATATAGTTTTAAGGTGGGTCTTCTCATCTTAAATAATTTAAGAAAAATATCCTTCACAGGTATACCCAGCTGATTGGGCTTTAGTTAATTACAAATATAGTCAAGTTGACAACTAATAGCCATCACATTTTCTATAGAACAGTACTATCAAAACAGATTTCAAAACACTTCAAACATGAATATAAATCAATCTATAAGTTTTTCTACTTTTGCTACCAATTGTCTTAAAAACTAAAACTTTATTTTAAAAGGGAGTCTTTTAATATTGTTTAATATTGCCATACAATCTTCACTGCAAATGGTTCTTTTGCTACTTTAGTTACAAGTATTTAAATTATTTCTTCTTTAAAAATCATTTAGTATCTTTTCAGCCTGATTCCAGCCCCTTCCCTTCTTTCTTTCTACTCTCACCCTTATAGGCCCTTCCCTCATTCTGCCATCTTCTTCTCAGAAAAGGGAAGACTTCCAAGAGATAACAATCCACTTTGGCACCTCAATCACAGCAGGGCTAAGCACATCCTCTCCCACTGAGGCCTGATAAGGCAGCCAGCTAGGGGAAAAGAGGCCTGCAGAGGCAGGCAGCAGAATCAGAGACAGCATCTACTCCCATTGTTGGGGGATCCATATGTGACCAAGCTAAACATCTACTACATGTATGTAGAGGGTCTAGGGCCAGCCTATGCATGCTCTTTGGTTGGTGGTTCAGTCTTTGTAGGTCTTCTTGTGGTGTCCTTGATCCCTCCAGCTACCTCTATCCTTCCTCTCACTCTTCTGCAAAACTCTCCAAGTTTTGGTTTGGCGAAGGGCTTCTGCATCTGTTTCCACCAGCTGTTGGATGAAGCCTCTTAGATGATAGTTATGCTAGGCTCCTATCTGTAAGCATAGCAGAGTATCATTAACAGTGACAGGGGTTGGCTCTCTCCCATGGGGTGGATCTTAAGTTGGCCAGTCATTGGTTTACCATTCTCCCAATCTCTGCTTGACAGAACACACTGCATAGACATGGAGTGGGGGAACTCCTCCATTTCTGGTGGGAGTGCAAACTTGTACAACCACTACGGAACTCAATCTGGTGATGTTTCAGAAAACTGGGAATAGATCTACCTCATGACCCAGCTATACCCCTCCTGGAAATGTAGTTAAAAGGTGCTCCACTATACCACAAGGACACTTGCTGAACTATGTTCATAGCAGCTTTATTTGCAATAACGAGAAATTAGAAACAACCTAGATATCTGTCCCTCAATTGAAGAATGGATAAAGAAAATGTGGAACATTTAATGGAATAGTACTCAGCTACTAAAAACAAAGACATATTGCAATTGCAG
Organism: Psammomys obesus; assembly: GCF_907164565.1. NCBI lineage: Eukaryota > Metazoa > Chordata > Mammalia > Rodentia > Muridae > Psammomys > Psammomys obesus. The sequence goes on along the minus strand of NW_026596057.1, from coordinate 25,326,604 downwards.
GCAAATGGATGGAACTAGAAAAGATCATCCTGAGCGAGGTAACCCAGACACAGAAAGACACACAAGCTATATATTCACTTATAGGTGGATGTCAGCCATAAAGTACAGGATAACCATGCTTCAATCCATAGATCCAAAGAAGGCAAAGAGGGCTCAAGGGAGGATGCTTGAGCCTCACTCAGAAGAAGAAATAAAACAGACATCTGACATTGGTGGAGGAAGGGAACTGGGTGGGAAAGAGGATGGAAAGGGGAACGAGGGAGGGTTAAGTTGTGGGGAGAGCTATACAGGAGGACCATGAGAGAGAACAGAAATCAGGAGAGTAGCGCATCTCTCGGACAAGGGAAACTCCCAGGAATTAATGGGGGTGATCCTAGCTGAGACTCCTAGTACCAAGGGCTAAGAAGCCTGAAGTTGCCACCTCCTATAACCAGGTGGGATTTCCAATGGACACCAACACACCCATAAAACCTTCCACCCAAATCTTGTCTTGGCTACAAGAAGTGTAGGGGTCAAATTATTTCTTAATGGAACTTACTTGGAAAAAAAATCAGATACTTAAAACATTGTTAATGGATTTGACAAAGAAAAATAAATTCATGCTGTACATACTTTTATATCCTTTTATGATCAAAATTATCACTTTATTGTGATTTCACTTTCGAGCTTTAAATATTTCTCTTTTGATATTATGAACTAAAAAGTCAGGTTTTCACATAATAATCATTACTCTGTCTTTTGAATATTATAATGCTAAACACAAATGTGAATTTCTTTGATTATTCTATGAATAAGTTTTCTATAAGTAGAATGGATGACATTAATCTATGTAACTTGCAGAACTATTTTATTTACCATAATATATAATGGTTTGCCTGGGGAGCAATTTGGAGACGGAGAAGAGTAACAGGATACTTATTTGAAAGTGCTGATTGGAGCAGTGCTTATAGACTGGAGAATACAGCAGCACACAGGCGTCCTGCTGCGAGATTGTTATGTTGAAGCCTCTTCAGGGCCTCAAAACTAGACTCCTCATGGTCATAAAAGTCGGACAAGAATTGAGGTCAATGGTACTGGACAGAGGGAGGCATATTTCTTCATGCATTGTTATCACTTACCCCTGGGGGTGCAGTCTTGCCAGGCCACAGAGGAAGACAATGAAGCTAGTCCTGATGAGACCTGATAGGATAGTGTGATAGAAAGGTAGGAGGACCTCCCCTATCAGTGTACTAGGGTAATGGCATAGGGGGAGAAGAGGGAGGAAGGGTGAGATTGTGAGGAGAAAAGGGAGGGGGCCAAGCCTGGGATACAAAGCGAACAAATTGTAATAAACTTTAAATTTAAAAAAATATCCAGAAAAAAAAAATCCCTGCATGATACTGGCATAGAAACAGACTGTTGGATCAACAGAATCAAATTGAAGACCCAGATAATAAAGCCACACACCAACAGACACCTGATATTTTACGAAGAAGGTGAAAGCATACAATGGAAAAAGGACAGCATCTTCAACAAAGGGTGCTGGTCTAATTGGATGTCTACATGCAGAAAAATTCAAAGAGATCCATATTTATCATGATGCATAAAACTAAAGTCCAAGTAGATCAAAGGCCTCAACATAAAACCAGAAACACTAAATCTGTTAGAAGAAAAAGTGGAGAAGAGGTTTGATCTCATTGGCACAGGAGACAATTTTCTGAACAGAATACCAACAGCCCAGGATCTAAGATAAACAATTACAAATGGGACCTTGTGTAACTGAAAAGCTTCTGTAAAGCAAAGGACACTGTTATCAGAACAAAACAACAGCCTACAAACTGGAAAAAGATCTTCATCAACCGTACATCTGATAGAGGTCTAATATCCAGAACATATAAGAACTCAATAAACATAAACAAATCAAATAAGTCAATTAAAAATGGGGTACAGAGCTAAACAGAAAATTCTCAACAGAAGAATATCAAATAGCAGAGAAACACTTAAAGAAATCCTCAATATCCTTAGTCATCAGGGAAATGTAAATTAAAATGACTCTGAGATTCCATCTGACACCACCAGAATAGCTAAGATGAAAAACTCAAGTGACAACACATGCTGGAGAGGATGTAGAGAATGGGGAACCCTTCTCCATTGCTGGTGGGAGTGCAAACTTGTAAAATTACTTGGAAATCAATTTGTCGCTTTCTAAAAAATTAGAAATAGTGCTACATCAAGATCCAGCTATTCTCCTCCTAGGAATATATCCAAAAGATGCCCCACAATTCAGTAAAGACATTTGCTCAACTATGTACATAGCACCTTTATTTGTGATAGCCAGAATCTGGAAACATCCCAGATGTCCTTCAATAGAGGAATGGATACAGAAATTGTGGTACATTTACAGAATGGAATAACTACTCATCTATTAAGGACATCGGAAGAGGGAAAAAAACAGAGAACAGGACAGGAGCCCACCAAAGAAGGACTCTGAAAGACTACCCTGCAGGGTATCAAAGCAGAGGCTGAGACTCATAGCCAAACTTTGGACAGAATGCAGGAAATCTTATGAAACAAGTGGGAGATAGAAAGACCAGGGGAGGACAGGAGCTCCACAAGGAGAGAAAAAAAATCTGGGCACAGGAATCTTTTCTGAGATTGACATTCCAATGAAGAAGCATGCATGGAGTTAACCTAGAACCCCTGCACAGATGTAGCCCATGGCAGCTCAGTGTCCAACTGGGTTCCCTAGTAATGGAAACAGGGGCTGTCTCTGATATGAACTCATTGGCCTTCACAGGCCACAGAGGAAAACAATGCAACCAGTCCTGATGAGACCTGATAGACCAGGATCAGACTGAAGAGGAGGAGGACCTCCCCATCAGTGGATCAGGAGAGAGGCATAGGTGGAGAAGAGGGAGGGAGGGCAGGATTGGGAGGGGATGATGGAGAGAGGTATAGTTTGGATACAAAGTGAATAAACTGTAATTAATACAAAATTAATTAATTAAAATACAAGGAAATTCTGAAATTTGCAGGCAAATAGATAGATGTAGAAAAGATCATTCTGATTGAGGTAACCCAAAAGCAGAAAGACACATATGGTATATACTCACTTATAATCAGATATTATACATATAATATAGGATAACCATACTAAAATCTACAGACCTAAAGAAGCTTAGCAACAAAGAAGACTACAGGGAAGATGTTTAATTCTTATTTGCAAGGCAAGCAGGATAGACACTGGAAGTCCATAGAAGAGAGACAACAGGAAAGGAGCCTACCATAGAAGTCCTCTGAAAGGCTCCACCCAGCAGGGGATGGACACAGATGCTGAGACTCACAGAAAAACTTTGAGCAGAACACAGGGAGTCTTATGGAAGGAGGAGGGACTAGAAGGATCTGGAGGGGACAGGAGCTCAACTAAGAGATTAACAAAGCCAAAAAAAAAAAAAAAAATCTGGACCCAGGATGGCCTGCAAAGACTGATGCACCAACAAAGGACCATGCATGGAGAGGACCTATACCCCCTGGTCAAATGTAGCCCATAGGCAACTCAGTTTCCATGGGTGATCCCTTGTAATGGGAACAGTGTTGTCTGACATGAACTGTTTCCTGCTGTTTGATCACTCTTCCCTGGCGGAGTTATCTTGCCAGCCCACAGAGGAAGAGGATCCAGGCAGTCCTGATGAGGCTTGATAGGCTAGGGTCAGGCAGTAGGGGAGGAGGACTCCTTCTTTCAATGAACTAGGGAAGGGGAATATAGGGAAAGAGGTAGAGAGGGTGTGACCGGGAGATGAGAGAGGGGTCTAAGTTGGGATATAAAGTAAATAAATTATTTTAAAAATTATATATGTATATATATATGTATATAATGTGTAGATAACCTCAACTTCTTAAATATATTATTTGAGTACCTGTGCATCAGTCCATTTAAGGAAAAGAATAACATTTATTACTACATGTTATATATATATGTGTGTATATATATGTATATATATATATTTGCATATGTATTCAATCTATTTTGCTATACACTTATTTTTTTGTTTATTTTGTTTTTCTCTTTTCATCTAGTGTGATAAAGTCATTTATGACCCTCAGGGATATCATGCTTGACATTAGTAAAGGAATTGGTGCATTTACATGTCAGAAATCTTAGAATTTAGTTTTTTTCTCTGAAGCATCACATGTAACACTACTGATCTTCACCTGCAGAGTTGCTTTTAAGTACTGGGGAACCTCTTGCCACCTGGCTAAGATTTTCTCATTTGTAGAGTAATCTTGTGAAAGATCTTCACTGTGTATTCTTGCTTATTTTTCCTTTAACTCACAAGACCTAACATAAGTATAAAAAATTTGAATTAAAAGTTTGCACTTAGCATTTCAGAGATGACCTCAGACAATCTTTCTGAGGAATTCTTCTGAGAAATTGCATTTGGCTTTACTGCACCAAAATAAATATTTAAAGACATTTTCCCAAGCTTTTTGGTTTCTCCAAGTGGGGAGGAGATAGCAAGTTATTTGCCAGAGCATGCAATTGGTGCTGATAAGAGAAAGCACAGACCCTGCAAGATGAGAAAAGATACAGGGAAGGTTTCTCAGTGTCCAGCTCATTCTGTCCATTTCATACTTTGCAGTTCCAGGGTAAGGCCAGTTTATCTATATCAATCAAATTATGGCATTTCTTGTTCTTGTTGATTTGTCCTAAAATGAGCAGTAATAACCCAATAAAAGTACAACATCTCTAAAATTGCATACCCCATCCAGTAATACACATAGGTTCAGATTTTGGCCAAAAGCTGTGAAGACTAGCTTACTTGCGGCTTCTAGGAAAGAATATTCTCTGCTTCGATGGGCCAGATTTTAGAAGTTATTTTCTACCTTTGGTTCTTGAAATCTGCAAGTACGAAATAAAAATGTTTTAGGTGCTCAGATTCTTATGGAAAAGCTGAATGCTTCCTGCCATTGTAACAAGTACTTCCCAGTATTATCACTGACCTATTATATTAATCAGGTAGCTCTCATTCCTGAATATTTATGGAAACTGTCCAATCAATAATGTCTATGTCTTTGATTATTAGATATGAGTAACACCCATATTTCAGACAACAGGCTCCCAAAGACAATGATCAATTTATATCTACACAGACCTGCTTAAAACTCCACCATTCTCTGAGCCTTCTAAAAATCTAGTTTTCCAGCTACATAGGTTAAGATGATGCCACTATTTAAAAGAGTTTAGTAGTATTTTATACCTGATAGGTTAAAAAGTATTTAGATTAGGTCTTAAATGACATATCGAGAACTATGGAAGATAAATGGAAAGAACCTCAGAAGTTGAATAATGGCAAGTGTTAAAATGAAGGAACAAGAAATAAACATTATGTTAAGAACGTTCAAGCACCTTCATTCACTGTAATTAAAATATATTTGTGTGTATTGAGCTGGAGGAAAAACTATAAAATATTTGGAGTCAAAGTATATTAAAAATAAAAATAAGTGTTTTTCATGCACAGTAGGCTCATTTATCTGTCAAGTGTCTCGTGTTACATTATTTTATCACTTAGTTTTCTTACCAATATCTGTGGATCACAGTGCTCTTAATGAGGATTTTTATGTTCCCATAGTTTTGAAGATGCTCAACCTTCAAAAGAAAGATATAGAATAAACTTTTGTGTTCACTGATAGATAAATGGATTAAGAAAGTTTAGTGAGTCTGGAGAGATGGCTCATTTGTTAAATTAGAGGCTCACACCCAAAAATACAAGGAAGTGTAGTGTTTATACAAAATTATACTATTCAGACACAGAATGATCTTTCCATTTTATGCAGTGTAGACAAAACTGAGGGCATTATATTAACAGAACTACATCAGATAGAGGAAGAAAAATATCAAATATTATTATGCATTAGTAGAAGTCAAAGTTTATGTCAGTAACTGATGACTAAAATATTTTTTTCAAAGCCAAGGATAGGAAAGGGTCAAAGAGAAGATACCTAATGATTATGGAATGCAGAATATGAAGGAAACTCCCTAATCTCCTTATTTTTTTCTAATAATGTAAGATATTTCATGTTTATACCTTCTGCATGGAAGCCTTTGATTATAATTGATCATGCTTCTCCTGTCCAAAAGAGAAAGGCTGATACAGAAGAATTCCAAAGGCTTGAATAAATTTAACTGGATATTCTGTACTATTATTCTAGTGTATGAGCTTTTGCTTATGTTATCCCAACTTCATGCTTTTTAATTGAATCCAGAACATATGAGAATGAGAGCTAATAAAAAAATCATTGATTACTAGGACAAAAATCTATAGATTTTCTGTTTTCATAGCAAGAGAAGCATCATAATTATATGAGAAAAATTTAAAGGTATTTCACATTTATATTTTCAAGGTTAATGTTGCTGCATAAGCAAAACAGTGATATCTATGATCTATGGTCAAGCTGCATTATGAACTACAGGAATCTGGATTTTCTTTTTAAGTTTGGAATATCTTTTGCTTCTTATGAAAGTTTTTAAGTTCAAAATACTCCAAATAGTTAAGAAGGAGCCACTGTTAGCCTATAAAATTATGTTCTTTAAGAAGAGAATATTCTTTAGCTAATTTTTGCAATACCTTAATCTTTCTATTTTCCATTTTTTTGCAGCTTAAAGAAGACTTTGTTTCCTAAAACATCAAGAGATATTAAAATTTTCAGATTATTTAAATAACAAACTAAAGGTTACTTTTATAAAGAGGAGAAAATAAATATGGCTGCTTTGAAAATGTTCTATGAGGAATGTACTTCTGTTAGCCAGGCTCCCAATGAGGGAGAAAGGCCAGATGCTCACAGAAATGAAGCCCTCAGTCTGCCCTTAAGATTTTTCTTCTGCCAACAACTCTACTAGACAAATCTGCATTTGGATGCTGTATATCACATGCTCCTTCCTGGGTGCAGTTCATCTATTTTCTCAAATTTTATAGTCTCTCTCTTTTGCAGAAAGTGTAGCGCAGAAAGAGAGAGAAAGCCCCCACACCTATGCCAGCTCTGAGCACTCAGGCTTGTAATGTCTAAGTAACTATTCTAAGTGGGCAATTTCAGTAAATTGAATGGCAGTCAATGGACCTTCCTACTACTCCCTTCCTTTCATCTATTACCATCACGTCTATGTTGGAGGTTTTAGCTCCAGGCAGATCATACTGATGAGCTCATGAATGACAGAATTTTTCAGCTATCTTCCTCTTACATTCTGAAGAGCACATTCTGTACAAAAATTTAACAAGGAAATGAAGTGTTACTACGTGCTGCTTTTGTAATGAGATTCAACTTTTAATACATTCAAAGATAGAATGCAAATATTACTTTATCAGAGGGGATCAAGTGCTAGATTAAAAATGATTAATTAAGTTTATTTTATATGTACAAGTGTTTTGCCTGCATGTGTATATGTGGATTACATGTATAACGTGTGTCTGTAGAGGCCAAATGAGGGGACTAAAATCTCCTATAACTGAAATTATGGATGATGTGAGTTGCCAATTGGGTGCTAGGAATTAAACATCTATGTTTTGGGAGAGGAAAAAAAAAGTGTTCTTAATCACTCCCTCATCTCCTCCTATCCCCAGTGAGCATACTGGTTCACTGGGATTGATGGAATCCTTCCTTTTTATCTGGCATTGATGCCATATCTTGGGCGAACATATGCTTCTTAAGGTCATACAAAACTTGTCAAGGAGATATCGAAACAAAAGAAAGGGTTCTTACTCAGAATTACACATGAGGCTAAGACAGTGAAAGAAAGAGAAAAGTAGGGATGTGTGTGAGAGAGAGAAGTTGGGGAAATGTAAAGTTTGTTAAGGATGGAAATGTGACCAAATTTAGGTTGCTAAAATTAATGCACAGAATAAGCACGTGTAAGTATTAAAGATTTGATTAGGATCAATAGAGAATCCTGCTGTGCATGGAAATAACAGGAAGTTCCTCTCCTAGAGCAAGGACAGGAGCACTGATGACACATTGTGAAAATTTAAATTCAGTTGATAGGAGAAATCTGACTGAGAACGCCACTGAAGAGATTTTTTGCTTGGAAACTCTGGCCTAGGGAGCTATTTCACTATATCAGCGCACAGTTCCCTGCAACTGCAATCTACGCAGGCAAGAGAACAGCTCAAGCTGGTAGTAGAACCTGGCGGAGTTGTCCATATAGTACTTTTTTTATACAAACATAATAAATATAAGAGTGAAAGGGTCATGTAGGCATGTTCCAGAAGGCTTCTTCAATAACCATACTTCATGCCAGAAGGTTCTGGGAGGCTGGTGTGTAACGCTGTGAAGGTAAGGTTTAAGTAGCCGTGGAGGTGGGAGGATGTTCAAGATACCAAGAGCAAGAATATCTATTGAGAAAAGCTGCAGCATGGAGTGAAACTTGACATTGAGAGATGTGACATGTACTATAGGAGGCAGAGGAGAAAGGGTGGGACTGCTCAGTTCACTCACGTGTGGAAGCTTCTATAAGCCTGTGATGCCTGACATGGAGTTGTAAGATTGTCTTCTCTGTTGAGTTTTTGTATTGCTTTAGTACAAACATTTCTTCTTACGCTGTAACTCTTCCTTTTCTTATTTGATTATTATTACTGCAATTTATTCACTTTGTATCTTGGCGGTAGCCCCCTCCCTCATCTCCTGTGGGTCCCACTCTCCCTCCCTCTTCTTCCCCCATGTCCCTTTTCTAGTCCACTGAGAGGGGAGGTCCTCCTCCCCTACTATCTGACCCTAACCTAGCAGGTCTTATCAGGACTGTCTGGTTCCTCTTCCTCTGTGGTCTGGTAAGGCTGCATCCCCCAGGGGGAGGTGATCAAAGTGTAGGCAACCAAGTTCATGCCAGTAACTACCTTTCCTCCCCTTTCTAGGAAATTGATTTCATGCCAGAAACTGTCTCTTCTCTGTTTATTAGGGAACCAAGAGGGAGACTCAGCTGCCCCTGGGATACATCTGAGCAGGGGGTCTAGGTCCTCTCCATGCATGGTTCTTGGTTGGTTAATCAGTCTCTGCTGGACCCCTGAGCCCAATTTTTTGGCTCTGTTGGTCTCCGTGAGGAGCTCATGGATAGGTTATAAAGAAAGGGGAGCCCTCCTCCATTGTTGGTGGGAATGTAAACTTTTACAACCACTTTGGAAATCAATCTGGCACTTTCTCACAAATTTAGGAATCAAGATCCAGCTATTCCACTCCTGGACATATATCCAAAAGGTGCTCTGCCATACAACAAGGGCATTTACTCAACTATGTTCATAGCATCTTTATTCATAATTGCCAGAATCTGGAAACAACCAACAAGTCCCTCAACCGAGGAATGGATATAGAAATTGTGTCAGAAACTGTGGTACAATTCCAAAATGGAAAATTAAAAACAAGGAATCAAAAGCAAGGAACTCATGAAATTTGCAGACAAATGGATAGAAAACATCATCCTGAGTGAGGTAACCCAGAAGCAGAAAGACACATGTATATACCGACTTATAAATGGATATGAGCCATATAACGTAGGATAAACATACTAAAATCTATAGTACTAAAAAAGCTATAGAACAAGGAGGATCTAGGGAAGATGCTTAATTCCCATTCAGAAAGAAAAACAGGATAGACATCAGAAGCAAGAGAAAAACAGAACAGGACAGGACCTTACCACAGAAGGCCTCTGAAAGACTCTACCCAATAGGGTATTGAAACAGATGCTGAGACTTATAGTCAAACTTTGGGCTGAGTACAGAGAATCTTATTGAAGAAGGAGGAAATAGAAAGACCTGGAGGGGACAGAAGTTCTACTTGAAGACCAACAGAGTAAAAAAATCTGGGCCCAGTATGGCCTGCAGAGACAGATGTGCCAACCAAGGACCATAAATGGAGAGGACCTAGATTCTCTGCACAGAGGTAGATCATAAACAGTTCAGTTTCGAAGTGGGTTTCCTAGTAAGGGAAACAGGGACTGTCTCTGACATGAACTCGGTGGCTAGCTCTTTAATCACTTCCCCACTGGATGTCGGCAGCCTTGCCAGGCCACAGAGGAAGAGCTGGCAGCCAGTCCTGATAAGACCTGATAGGCTAGGATCAGATAGTAGGATGGCTCCCTTCCTGCTTCCAAGCGTGCATATGCCCTGTACTCCCACCCTTGCCCTCCTGAGGTAGTAATATAGCCTGGCAGCCTGGTTAAACTTCCTTTCTTTTTCTAAGGTAAAGTGTAGCAGCACCTGGAATTCCTTCTTAAGCAAATGAGGATCCTCAACACAGCCAATGATGTACACTCACCCTGATAGCCCTTAGGCCTTTGTTCTCCAGCTCCCTACCCCCAATTAAAAGAGTTATTTCATTGAAGTTGTCTCATGCAAAGTTTGTTTCTTGAAAAGTCACCACCACCACCTTAGACATAGTGGCCCCCGACCCCAACCCCTGTTCCTGCCTTATTCCTTCTTCTCGGATCCACTTGTGATTATGGGTGGTCATGCCCTTACATGTGGGGAAGGAAGACCAGGAATGGTAGAGATGCTGTAAGATTCCCCCCCCCTTTTTCTGTTTTGTTAACTCTATATCCCAGCCGTGTCCCGATCCCTCATTCCCTCCCAGTCCCTCCCTCCCTCCTTCATCTCCACCGTGCCCCTTTCCAAGTCAACTGATAGGGGGACCTCCTCCCCATTCATCTGATCCTGTTCTATCAGGTATCTTCAGGACTGGTTGCAAAGCTCTCCTCTGTGGCCTAACAGGACTGCTCCTCCCTTGGGGGGTGGGGAGGCCAAAGAGCCAGTCATTGAGTTCCTGTTAGAAATAGTCCCTGTTCCCCTCACTATGGGAAACCAATTGGTTACTGAGATACCACAGGCTACATCTGAGCTGAGGTTCTAAGTTATATCCATACATGGTCCTTGGTTTCATGTCAGTCTCAGAATAGACCCTGTGCCCAGATAAATTTGGTCCTTGTGGAGCTCCTTTCCTTTCCCCATCAGACTAACTCCCCTTCTTTCTTATGATTCCCTGTACTCTGCCAAAGGTTTGGTCATGAGTCTTTGCTTTGAAAACACTGCTAGTTAGAGTTTTTCAAATGCGCTCAGTAGACTCCTGTCATACGTTCAATGCACATCCCATCTGTCTTTCTAAACGAGGATTGATAATCTTACCCCATGTCCCCTCTCTTGATTATCTTTATTAGGTGTACAGATTTCATTAAGTTTATCATAACTTATAGGTCTATATAAGTGAGTATATACCATGTGTGTCTTTCTCCTTCTGGGATATTTCACTCAGGATGATCTTTTCTAGATCCCACCATTTGCCTGCAAATTTCATGATTTCCTCCTTTTTGATTGCTGAGTAGTATTCCATTGTGTAAAAATGCCACAATTTCTGTACCCATTCCTCCATTGATGGACATCTGGGTTGTTTCCAGGTTCTGGCTATTACAAATAAAGCTGCTATAAATATGGTTGAGCAAATATCTCTTTTGTGTACTTGAGCAAAGTTTGGGTATATACCTAGCAGTGGTATAGCTGGGTCTTGAGGAAGCACTATTCCTAATTGTCTTAGAAAGTGCCAGATAGATTTCCAGAGTGGTTGTACCAGTTTATATTCCCACCAGCAGTGGAGGAGGGCTCCCCTTTCTCCACAACCTCTCCAGTATGTGTTGTCCCTTGAGTTTTTCATCTTGGCCATTCTGATGGGTGTAAGGTGAAATCACAGGGTCGTTTTGATTTGCATTTCCCTGATGGCTAATGAGGATGAGCATTTCTTTAAGTGTTTCTCTGCCATTCGATATTCCTCTACAAAGAATTCTCTGTTTAGCTCTGCTCTCCATTTTTTAATTGGATCACTTGGTTTGCTGCTTTTCAGCTTCTTTAGTTATTTGTATATACTAGATATTAGTCCTCTGTCAAATAAAGCGTTAGTGAAGATTCTTTCCCAACCTGTAGGCAGTCGTTTTGTTTTGATGACAGTGTCCATTGCTGTACAGAAGCTTTTCAGTTTCATGAGGTCCCATTTATTGATTGTTGCTCTTAGAGCCTGTGCTGTTGGTGTTCTGTTCAGGAAGTTGTCTCCTGTGCCAATGAGTTCTAGGCTGTTCCCCACTTTTCTTCTAACAGATTTAGAGTATCTGGTTTTATGTTGAGGTCTTTGATCCACTTGGACGTTAGTTTTGTGCAGGGTGAAAACTATGGATCCATTTTCATTTTTCTGCATGTGGACATCCAGTTGTACCAGCACCATTTGTTAAATTTGCTGTTTTTTTTCCATTGAATGGTTTTGGCTTCTTTGTCAAAAATCGAGTATTCATAGGTGTGTGGGTTTATTTCTGGGTCTTCTCTACGGTTCAATTGATCCTCCTTTCTGTTTTTATGCCAATACCATGCAGTTTTTATTACTATTGCTCTGTAGTACAAATTGAGATCGGGGATGGAGATACCTCCAGATGATCTGTTGTTGCACAGGATTGTTTTGGAGATTCTGGGTTTTTTGTTTCTCCATATGAAGCTGAGAATCTTCTTTTCAAGGTTTGTAAAGAATTGAGTTGGTATTTTGATGGGAATTGCATTGAATCTGTAGATTGCTTTTGGCAGGATGGCCATTTTCACAATGTTAATCCTACCAATCCATGAGCATGGGAGATCTTTCCATCTTCTGAGATCTTCTTCAATTTCTTTCTTCAGAGACTTGAAGTTTTTCTCAAACAGGTCTTTCACTTGCTTGGTTAGTGTCATCCCAAGGTACTTTATGTTATTAGTGGCTATTGTGAAGGGTGTTGCTTCCCTAATTTCTTTCTCGGCACTTTTGTCTTTGGTATACAGGAGGGCTTCTGATTTTTTTGAGTTGATTTTGTATCCTGCCACTTTGCTGAAGGTGTTTATCAGGTGGAGGAGTTCTCTGGTTAAATTTTTGGGGTCGCTCATGTATTCTATCATATCATCTGCGAATAGTGACACTTTGACCTCTTCCTTTCTGATTTGTATCCCCTTGATCTCCTTTAGTTGTCTTATTGCTCTGGCTAGGACTTCAAGTACTATGTTGAAGAGGTAGGGAGAGAGTGGGCAGCCTTGCCTTGTCCCTGATTTCAGTGGGATTGATTTCCACTGAAATCAATCCAGTGGTTTCTCTCCATTGAGTTTGATGTTGGCTATAGGCTTGCTGTATATTGCCTTTACTATCTTTAGATATGTGCCTTGTATTCCTGATCTCTCCAAGACTTTAAACATGAATGGGTGTTGGACTTTGTCAAATGCTTTTTCAGCATCTAAGGAGATGATCATGTGGTTTTTCTCTTTCAATTTGTTTATGTGGTGGATTACATTGATGGATTTCTGTATGTTGAACCACCCTTGCATGCCTGGGATGAAGCCTACTTGGTCCTTTGTGGATGATATCTTTGATGTGTTCTTGGATTCGGTTTGTAAGTATTTTATTGAGTATTTTTGCGTCAATGTTCATAAGAGAGATAGGTCTGAAGTTCTCTTTTTTGTTAGGTCTTTGTGTGGTTTAGGTATCAGGGTGACTGTTGCTTCATAGAATGAGTTTGGTTATGTACCTTCTGTCTCTATTTTGTGGAATAGTTTGAGGAGAATTGGTGTGAGCACTTCTTTGAAGGTCTGGTAGAATTCTGTGCTGAAACCATCTGGCTCAGGGCTTTTTTTGGAGGGGAGACTGTGAATGACTGCTTCAATTTCCTTGGGGGATATGGGGCTGTTCAGTCTTTCTACCTGATCTTGACTTAATGTTGGAAGATGGAATCTATCAAGAAAATTCTCCATTTCATTTAGGTTTTCAAATTTTGTGGCTTATAGGCTTTTGTAGTATGACCTAATGATTGTTTGAATTTCCTCAGAGTCTGTAGTTATGTCACCCTTTTCATCTCTGATTTTGTTGATTTGGATAGATTCTCTCTGCTTTTTAGTTAGTTTGGCTAAGGGTTTGTCTATCTTGTTGATTTTCTCAAAGAACCAGCTTTTTGTTACATTGATTCTTTGAATAGTTTTATTTGTTTCTAATTGATTAATTTCAGCCCTGAGATCGATTATTTCCAGCCGTCTGTTCCTCTTGGGTGTATCTGCTTCTTTTTTTCTAGGGTTTTCAGTTGGGCCATTAAGTTGTTTGTATGTGATGTTACAAATTTCTTCTTGCAGGCACTTAGTGCTATAAATTTTCCCCTGAGCACTGCTTTCAATGTGTCCCATAAATTTGGGTATGTTGTGCCTTCATTTTCATTGAATTCTAGGAAGTCTTTAATTTCTTTCTTTATTCCTTCCTTAACCCAGCTGTCATTGAGTAACAAGTTGTTCAGTTTCCATGTGCGTGTCGGCTGTTTGTTATTTCTGTTGTTGTTGAGGTCCAGCTTTAGTCCATGGTGGTCAGATAGTATACAATGGATTATTTCAATCCTTTTGTATCTGTTGAGGCTTGCTTTGTGACCCACTATATGGGTCTATTTTGGAGAAGGTTCCATGTGGTGCTGAAAAGAAGGTATACTCTTTTGAGTGTGGATGAAAAGATCTGTAGACGTCTATTAGGTCCATTTGATTTATGGTCTCTGTAAGTGTTTTTATTTCCCTATTTGTTTTCTGTCTAGTTGATCTGTCCCTTAGTGAGAGTGGAGTGTTGAAGTCTCCCACTATTAGGGTTTTAGGATCAATGTGTGTTTTAAGCTTTAATATTGTTTCATTTACGAATGTAGGTGCTCTTGTATTTGGGGCATAGATATTCAAATTTGTGATGTCCTCTTGGTGGATTTTTCCTTTGATGAGAATATAGTGGCCCTCCTTATGTTTTTTGATTAACTTGGGTTGAAAGTCTATTTTAGAAGATATTAGGATGGCTACTCCTGCTTGTTTTCTGGAACCATTTGCTTGAAAGACATTTTTCCAGCCCTTTACTCTGAGGTAGTGTTTATCTTTGTTGCATAGGTGTGTTTCTTGGATGCAACAGAATGATGGATCCTGTTTCTGCAACCATTCTGTTAGTCTGTGTCTTTTTATTGGGGAGTTGAGTCCATTGATGTTGATAGAAACTAGTGACCAACAATTGTTACTTACTTTAGATGTGGGTTTGGTGGTGACCCTGAGTTTCATTGCTTGTATTCTTTTGGTTTTTTTGTTGTGTAGTTATCTATTTCCTCTGTCTCCTTAGATGTAGTTGTTTTCTTTGGTTTGGAGTTTCCCTTCTCTACTTCTGTAGAGCTGGGTTACTATGTAGATATTGTTTAAATTTGGTTTTGTCTTGGAATATTTTGAATTCTCCGTCTCTGTTGATTGAAAGTTTTGCTGGGTATAGTAGTCTGGGTTGGAATCTGTGGTCCCTTAAGGACTGTATGATTTCTGTCCATGCCCTTCTGGCTTTCATAGTTTCTGTTGAGAAATCTGGTGTGATTCTGATAGGTCTACCTTCATATGTTACTTGGCCTTTTTCCCTTGCTGCTTTTAGAATTTTTTCTTTGTTTTGTAGGTTCAGTGTTTTGACTATGATGTGACATGAAGAATTTCTTTTCTGGTCTAGTCTACTTGGTGTTCTGTAGGCCTCTTGTATGTTTATGGACATCTCCTTCTTTAAGTTGGGAAAGTTTTCTTCTATAATTTTCTTGAAAATATTTTCCGGACCTTTGAGCCTGATGTCTTCTTTTTCTTCTATTCCTATTATTCTTAGGTTTTGTCTTTTCATGGTGTCCTTGATTTCTTGGATGTTTTGTGTTTGGAACTTTTCTGATTTTATTTTTTCTTTGATAGTCGTGTCAATTTCCGCAAGTGTATCTTCGGCTCCTGAGATTCTTTCTTCC
The DNA here is from genome assembly GCF_907164565.1 of Psammomys obesus. Classification (NCBI taxonomy): domain Eukaryota; kingdom Metazoa; phylum Chordata; class Mammalia; order Rodentia; family Muridae; genus Psammomys; species Psammomys obesus. The sequence continues at coordinate 25,310,832 of NW_026596057.1, read as the reverse complement.
ATCTCTTGTATTCTGTTGGTGATGCTTACCTTTGTAGTGCCTGATCTTTTCTCTATGTTCTCCAGCTCCTGGTTTTTCTCTATTTGTGTTTTCTTTATTGATTCTAATTCTGTTTTCATGTCTTGCACCATTTCCTTCATCTGTTTGAATGTGGAGTCCTGCTTTTCAATGATAGCTTCTATTTTTTTGTCCGTTTCCTCTCTATGTATCACTAATTGTGCCTCTACTTCTTTGGGTATAATTGCCTGTATTTCTATGAAAGCTTTATTTATTTCTTCTTTATTTGCCTTCATTTGTGTGGACATTTCTTTGAGAGCTTTGTGCATTTCTTCTCTGTTTGCCTCAATTTTCGTGGTCATTTTTTCTGAAAGCACGATTTGTTTCCTCTTGGTTAGTCTCGATTTCTTTGGCTATTTCTCTTAGGGCTTTGTTCATTTCATCTTTATGGGCCTCTAAGAGCTGGAGAAACATAGTTTTGAGGACGTTTTCTTGTATATCTAGTGAATTGAAGTGTCCATTGTTTTGTGGGGTTCTTGGTGAGGTCATTATGTCTTGATTTTTGTTGGGAGTGTTCTTACGTCTGCTTCTAGCCATCTGGTTATTTATAATCCTCACTGTTTGTTCCTTGAGATTGTAGTTCCGGTTATGATCCTCTCTTTTTGTTTTCTAGACTGTTTTTTCAGTAAGATGAGTGAGGTTCACTGGTTTGGGAGTGTGCACTATGGTTTCAGTTTTGCCTAAGTAAGGAATGTGATGCTGGTACTATTTGCGTGCGCTTTTAGCGGGTGCAGTGTCCATGTGCGGATTCTCTGACTATTGCAGTGGCCTGCAAGCCACTATTATGCAGTTCTGACTGAGATCCAGGGATTGTTTGCCTGGATTACCGTGGTGTACCCGAAAGGCAGAGGTTTCAATGTTTGGGTCGCTATTCCAAGAATCCCTCTGATGCCCACACTAGGAATGTGGGTGGCAGGGATCTCGTCTGGTTGCTTCTGTGGAGAGGCCCTGGGTCTGGGGCAATCTCTCCCTAGAAGGCTCACTCACTCTCTTGCAGGACCAGTTGGAATGCACAGGGGTTCCCCTTGCTCACTACTCTCTGTTTTGGTCCTGCTGCAGAAGTGCATGGGTAGGCTAACAGTCAGCTCTGTGACACTGTGGCCGCAGGACTCGGTGTCCACCTTTCCTGTGTGCTGCCTCTTTGTCCTTTCCCTCTGCCAGGAGGGGTTATGTTGACTGGTCCCTGGGTGGTGCAGGAAAGAGTTAGGTTGAGTGTACTCAATCCCAGCTCTCAGGCCCAGATCTCTCTGCCAGAAGCAGCCTGGCGGTAGAATCTATGTTTGCTGATCCCGAGAGAGTACCAGGTAGGGTTGAGTGTCCTCAGATCCAGAGCTTGGGTTTCTCTGCTAGGGGCCACTGGGTGAGCTGGATAGAGGGTGTTGTGTCTTTGGCAGGCTGCCTCTCTGTCTTTCCCCTCTGACCTTCCCCTCTGCTAGGGCAAGCTTATGGAGGTGCTCTCAGGGGAGTGCCAGCAGGAGTTGGGGTTTCTCAGTCAGATCCTGAGCCCTGAGCCGGCGTTTCTCTGCCAGGGGTGTGTGTGGGGGGGGCGCTGGTGATAGAACTTGCTGCTAGACCTTATTGCGCTGGACCCAGGAGAATCTCAGGATGTGTAGAATGACCACAGTCCCAGATCCCAAGCTGTAGTTTTTTTGCTAGGAGCAGCTGGCACCACTGGAGTTCCGGCACTGTGAAGCTGCTGTGCATCTCTTTATCCTTCTGCTCTGCCACGGCAGGGTTTTGGCGGTGTTTGGGGGAGTACCCGAAAGGATTGCGTTTTCTCAGCCCAGATCTCGAGTTGGGGTACAGACAATGTGGTCTGTGGCAGATTCTGCTGGATGCCTCCTGCCTCCTCCCAAGAGGGAGTAGGGATTTTTATTATTTTTTTATTTTTTTTTAATTTAATTTTTTTTTCTTATCAGTTACATTTTATTAACTCTATATCCCAGCTGTGTCCCGATCCCTCATTCCCTCCCAGTCCCTCCCTCCCTCCCTCATCTCCACCATGCCCCTTGCCAAGTCCACTGATAGGGGGGACTTCCTCCCCATTCATCTGATCCTGTTTTATCAGGTATCTTCAGGACTGGCTACAAAGCTCTCCTCTGTGGCCTAACAGGACTGCTCCTCCCTTGGTGGGTGGGGAGGCCAAAGAGCCAGTCATTGAGTTCCTGTTAGAAATAGTCCCTGTTCCCCTCACTATGGGAAACCAATTGGTTACTGAGATACCACAGGCTACATCTGAGCTGAGGTTCTAAGTTATATCCATACATGGTCCTTGGTTTCATGTCAGTCTCAGAATAGACCCTGTGCCCAGATAAATTTGGTCCTTGTGGAGCTCCTATCCTTTCCTCATCAGACTAACTCCCCTTCTTTCTTATGTTTCCCTGTACTCTGCCAAAGGTTTGGTCATGAGACTTTGCTTTGAAAACACTGCTAGTTAGAGTTTTTCAAATGCGCTCAGTAGACTCCTGTCAATATTCAATGCACATCCCCTCTGTCTTTCAAAACGAGGATTGATAATCTTACCCCATGTCTGCTCTCTTGATTATCTTTTTTAGGTGTATAGATTTCATTATGTTTATCATATCTTATAGGTCTATATAAGTGAGTATATACCATGTGTGTCTTTCTCCTTCTGGGATATTTCACTCAGGATGATCTTTTCTAGATCCCACCATTTGCCTGCAAATTTCATGATTTCCTCCTTTTTGATTGCTGAGTAGTATTCCATTGTGTAAAAATACCACAATTTCTGTACCCATTCCTCAGTTGATGGACATCTGGGTTGTTCCCAGGTTCTGGCTATTACAAATAAAGCTGCTATAAACATGGTTGAGCAAATATCCCTTTTGTGTACTTGAGCAAAGTTTGGGTATATACCTAGCAGTGGTATAACTGTGTCTTGAGGAAGCACTATTCCTCATTGTCTTAGAAAGTGCCAGATAGATTTCCAGAGTGGTTGTACCAGTTTACATTCCCACCAGCAGTGGCGGAGGGTTCCCCTTTCTCCACAACCTCTCCAGCATGGATTGGTAGGATTAACATTGTGAAAATGGCCATCCTGCCAAAAGCAATCTACAGATTCAATGCAATTCCCATCAAAATACCAACTCAATTCTTTACAGACCTTGAAAAAAAGATTCTCAGCTTCATATGGAGAAACAAAAAACCCAGAATCTCCAAAACAATCCTGTACAACAACATATCATCTGGAGGTATCTCCATCCCCGATCTCAAGTTGTACTACAGAGCAATAGTAATAAAAACTGCATGGTATTGGCATAAAAACAGAAAGTAGGATCAATTGAACCGTAGTGAAGACCCAGAAATAAACCCACACACCTATGAATACTCGATTTTTGACAAAGAAGCCAAAACCATTCAATGGAAAAAAGACAGCATCTTCAACAAATGGTGCTGGTCCAACTGGAAAAATGCACATGCACTGGTCCACATGCAGAAAAATGAAAATAGATCTATATTTATCACCCTGCACAAAACTAAAGTCCATGTGGATCAAAGACGTCAACATAAAACCAGATACTCTAAATCTGTTGGGAGTAGGGATTTTGAGCTGGGCGCGCAGTTTCTCTCTGTGCGTGGCGGGAGCTCCGTTGTGATGGCGGTGGGTACCCGTGGTAGGAGAGACCTTCCAGGGAAAGACTGGGTGACCCGTGACCAGTCTGGCAACTTTCCTTCCCCATGGGGTTTTTTTGCGACAGGGACTCTCAGTCTCAGGCACCCTTGTGCCCACTGATCAGCCTGGGAAAGTGATCGGGACACGCTGGCTTGGGGCTCCAGCCCGGAGACCCAAAGCCTGCTTTAGCGGGGTTCTCTTCCGGGTTCTAGCTGGGCAGCAAGAGTGGACCCGACTGATTCCCAGGCCGTGGGAGCCTCCCCTCACCTGGGAAACACGATAGCTGTTTTAGGGCCCAGAGTTTAGTCTCCTGGTCGCTGCACGGAGTGTGTTGTCCCTTGCTTCTCAGACAAGGTGTTCTCTGGGCGCCGCCATCTTGCCCCCCCCCCGATTTTCCCCTTTTATTACAACATATCTGATGGTGCTTTGCTAGTTCAATTCTTGTTTAGGTAGAGACAGACCCTAACAATATCATAGAAGACACCCTGTTCCTGTGACTCTTGCAATCTTTCCATACCCATATATCAACAGATAAGTGGAGTTTTTCACTATTAAATTAAAAGCAAAAACAATGAACAAAACACTTTTAATTGCAACAGATGGAGATAATTGTAAACACACACACACACACACACAGAGAACCAATCCAAACTCAGAAAACAAGTGATCATGTGGTTTTTAGACTCAATTGACTTATCTACAACATAATTCTTGTACCCCAAACCCATGGAATATCCTTTTAAAAATATTATGATATGTGTCATAAAATCACTACACTGGAAGCCGTAGCAGTTATGCAGAGGACCTGGCACAGACCTGGGTAGACCCTGCACACGCTGCTTCAGTCTCCATGACTTCATGTGTTGATTTAGAGGGCCTTTGTCCTTTGTCTTTTCTATACAATCTGTCTCCCACAATCATTTCCTGAACTCTGAGGGAAGGCATTTGATTGAGACATACCATTCAGGGCTCACTGTTGCAAGGTCTCTCACTTTCTGCATGTTGTCTGGTTGTGAGTCTCTACATTGGTTCCGATCTGCTGCAGGAGGATGCTTATCTGATTGTGACTGATTACGGCACTGTTACAGAATATCATTAGAAGTCATTTTATTAGTATTTTTTGTTTCTGGTTTAATTCTGGGATCCTGGACTATCTAGTTACTGCTGGGTATGTGTTTCATCTTGTAGAGTGGGCCTCTAGTTAAATCACTTGTTGCTTGGTTACTCCCAAGGCTTTGTGTCACTATAATTCTAGTAATGTAAGGTTAACAACCAAACTCATTTACAGCTGAATCAGTTTTCTCCAGTTGAGTGACATTGAGCATATCAACCACTCCAGGACAGGCCTCATGTTCAGGAGTATTTGACCAACATTGTTGGGATGACGAAGCAGGCATCTCTACGGCCAGCCCTAAGGGACCTGACAAACTGCTTATCAGGCATTTGTGAAGCCACCAAGAAGACCACCTGCTGATCACCTGGAACTACCTGTGCATGCCCTGGGTCACCTTATAAGAGAATTCCTGGAGATCCTCCTCTCTCTTTTTTCATTTCCATCTGTCTCTCTTAGACCCCTTTTCCCTTCCCTTAATAAACCTCCCACGTGGAACTGGTCTTGTGATGATTTGTGAACCTGTCGTGTAACCTTCACAGTCGCACGATTCCTAACAAACATATAATAAACTCAATAGCTTTTTGTGTGTGCTATTATCTGGTTATGATTTGTTGAACTTGTTTGTTTGCTTGCTTGCTTTTTCTGGGGGGCAGTATTTTGTTTTTTTGGTTTGGTGGACTTTTTGTTGCATTGGGTTTTGCTTTTTCAGAAAACTTAAACTTGGGTAGGTAAGGAAGGAGAGAGTATGTAGAAGGACTTTGGGGAAAGGAAGAAAATTATGAAAATATATTTAAATTTAAAAACTGTCCTAAATAATAAAAAATATAATCATATGTGATATTTTTCACTTTAAAGCAGTTATTTGTCTAAACTATTTTTTAATGGTTTAGTAATTGCTTTGTTTTATTAATTAAATTATTTTTTATATTAATTACATTTTATTCGCTTTGTAGCCCAGCTGTAGGCCCCTCTCTTATTCCCTCCTAATCTCCCCCTCCCTCATTACCTCCCTGCCCAATTCCAAGTCCAAAAATAGGGGAGGTCCACCTCCCCTTCTATGTGACCCTCGCCTATCAGGTCACATCAGGACTGGCTGCATGTAAACTCTTTTTTTTTTTTTTGTCCTTCATACAGCCACCACATGGCTGCTATGAGTTAAAATACTAAAGTTCGCAGGGCAGAGCCAAGATGGCGACTAGCACACACAGTTTCTGAGCTTTGAAAGAGCTGAATGCCTGAGTAGGTGAGTGGAAAGACTTCTGAAGCCAGGGAAATGTCGGAGAAGCCTTCTGAATGACAGGGAACATCACATGAGATGAGAACTTTGGTCTCAGGTCACCTGTGGACTTGTTTGGGGGAAGAGAGAAATGATCCTTTGATATCCCAGCACTCCCTTTCTTGGACAACCCTTCTCCTCCACACAGCTGGCTAGCTGAGATTCTCAGCTCAGAGTTCACAGCTGGGGGTCTGCAGCAGCTGAGTTGGAGCTCCTAAGCCCTTAGCAGCAACCACCACTACGGCACGCCCAAACCCTCAGTGAAAGATAATATGCTATATACCTACCCAAGCCCAGCAGACTTGCTGTACAAGCTAGGCACTCCAGGTGCTGGGCCTCCCAGGCCTGGAGAGCACAGTGGAGGGCCCCCAGGTCTTCCCAGAAGGCATCTGGATGGGCATGCCAGTCTCCAGCTATAGCTTGACTTCCTAACCTGGTGGCTTCAGCAGCACTGAGCTGGCAGAGCATGTCAGTCGTCCTGCATAAAACCAAGCAGGGCCAAACCAGAGAGCAAAGAGTCTGGATACCCCGATCCCTGCTGATGTGACCCGCTTGAGAGTGAGTGCACCCTTGAGTGTCTATAGAGCCCCAATTCCAGGGTCCTTCTAAACTAGAAGCCAGGCACCGGACCACTCTCACCCACATACCCACTGTGGGAAACAGAGGGTCACTTGGGACTTTGAGGCCCGTACTCTGCTGGTCCAACTGAGGAGTTAAGGCAGTTAATGCCAGAAATTGCGCCATGGCCATCACTAGCGCCTGCCACATATACAGTGCAAACAAAAATAACCACCTAGAAGCCTGCAAGGCAGAGTCCCTCCTACACACTCAAGGCTTCAACATTCTCTATCACTCGGTCCCTCGAGACACACCTCCATGCACACTTACACACACACTCACACACACACACACAACTGTGCGCATGCATTTGCCCTTTTGTGCCTGCATACTTTCCTCCCACAGGTACAGATAGTACACCAGTGCACACACTAAGGCCACAGGACCTCTCTCAGCTTCCTGAAGAAGACTCCAGAGAGAGACAGTACCAGTCTGAACTGCAGAATCCAGAAAAAAACAGGGAAGGTTTCAGATAAGCCAATGGCCAGGGGTAGGCGAAAGAACACATCCGACATAAATCAAAGCATCATGACTTCTCCAGAAAACCCTCAAATTGATGGATGCTCCAACTCATCAGAAGCACAGGAAAATGACTTTAAAGCTATGCTTGCCCAATTATTTGAGGCTCATAAAGAGGAAATAAACAATTCTCTCAGAGCAATAGCCATGCAAATTCAGACAGTTAAAGATGAAATGAACAAATCTATCAAAGATTTAGCCAGTCAATTGGAGGCAAAGAAAGAGGAAATGGACAAAATTTTTAAAGAAACACAGGCAAATATAGCCAAAAAAATAGAGGCACAAGTAGAGATACAATTAGTGGCATAGAGAGAGGAAATGAAGAAAAAAAAAAATAGAGACCATCGTAGACAGACAGGAATCCACATTCAAATGGATGAAGGAAATGGTGCAAGGCATGAAAACAGAATTAGAATCAATAATTAAAACACAAACTGAAAAAACCTGGAGCTGGAGAACTTAGAGAAAAGATCAGGAACCACAAAGGTAAGCATCACCAACAGAATACAAGAGATGGAAGAGAGAATCTTTGAAGCTGAAGACACACTTGCAGGAATTGATACTTCTCTCAAAGAGAAAGTAAAATCAGAAAAGTTCCAAACACAAAATATCCAAAAAATCAAGGAAGCCATGAAAAGACAAAATCTAAGAATAATAGGAATTCATGAAAAGGAAGACTCCAGGCTCCAAGGTCCAGAAAATATTTTCAAGAAAATCATAGAAGAAAATTTTCCCAACTTAAAGAAAGAGATGTCCATAAACATACAAGAGGCCTACAGAACACCAAATAGATTAGACCAGAAAAGAAACACATCACGCCACATCATAGTCAAAACACTAAATACAGAACAAAGAAAAGATATTAAAAGCATCAAGGGAAAAGGCCAAGTAACATATGAAGGTAGACCTATTAGAATCACACCAGAATTCTCATCAGAAACTATGAAAGCCAGAAGGGCCTGGACAGAAATCATACAGTCCTTAAGGGACCACAGATTCCAACCCAGACTACTGTACCCTGCAAAGCTTTCAATCAACATAGATGGAGAAAACAAAACATTCCATAACAAAACTAAATTTATGCAATATCTACACAGCAAATCAGCCCTAAGGAAGATACTAGAAGGAAAACTCCAATCCAATGAAAACAACTTCACCCAAGAAAACAGATAATATCTGAACAAAAATTAGAAGAAAACAAGCAATGAAACACAGTAAGACCACCGACTCTAATATAAAAGGAACTAACATTCATTGGTCTCTATTATCTATCAACATCAATGGACTCAACTCTCCAATAAAAAGACACAGACTAACAGAATGGTTGCAGAAACAGAATCCAACATTCTGCTGTGCCTTGCCTGTGGGACTGGTAATTCGTGGGTCTCGAAGAGAACCAAGCCTGAAAGAAAAATGGGTGAGAGAGAAGGAAGGGACCAAGCAGTTTTCCTTGTCAAAGTCGGTTTATTGTAGGGCAAGACTTTACTTTTATGCTCAAAGAATAAGGTAGTAGAATAGGAGGGAGGGGGGCAGGAGATTATTTCATGCATCACTGAGGCATTCCAAGATTTTATCATTAACTGTTAAAACCGGTCAGTGGGGGGTGGTTCCCGGTCTCAAGAAGCAATCTATCCAGGTGGTCAAAGCTAATTGCAGCCCTGGCGCCAGCATCCAGTAATTACATGCCTGGGATTCTTGGTCTCCAGCACTGCTACATCCAAGAAACGTACCTCTGCAACAAAGATAAACACTACCTCAGAGTAAAGGGCTGGAAAAATGTCTTTCAAGCAAACGGACCCAGGAAACAAGCTGGGGTAACTATCCTAATATCTAATAAAATAGACTTTCAACCAAAATTAATAAAAAAAGTTGAGGAGGGACACCACATTCTCACCAAAGGAAAAATCCACCAAGAGGACATCACAATTCTGAATATCTACACCCCAAATACAAGAGCACCTGCATTCATAAATGAAACATTATTAGAATCCCAATCACACATCGTGATGCCAACACCTTAATAGTGAGAGACTTTAACACCGCACTTTCACGAAGGGACAGATCATCTAGACAGAAGCCTAATAAGAAAATAAAGGCACTTACAGAGGTCCTAAATCAAATGGACCTAATAGATGTCTACAGAACTTTCCACCCAAACTCAAAAGAGTATACCTTTCTTTCAGCACCTCATGGAACCTTCTCCAAAACAGACCATATAGTTGGTCACAAAGCAAGCCTCAACAGATAAAAGAGGATTGAGATAATCCCCTGTGTTCTCTGTGACCACCATGGACTAAAGCTGAACCTCAACAACAATGGAATTTAAAAAAAGCCAGCAAGCACATGGAAACTGAAAAACTTGCTGCTCAATGACAGCTGGGTTAAGGAAGAAATAAAGAAAGAAATTAAAGACTTCCTAGAATTCAATTAAAATAAAGGCACAACATACCCAAACTTGTGGAACACAATAAAAGCAGTGCTCAGAAAAAAATTCATAGCACTAAATTCCTTCAAGAAGAAATTTGTGATATCTCATACAAGCAAATTAATGGTCCAACTGAAAGCCCTAGAAAAAAAAGAAGCAAATACACACAAGAGGAGCATAAGGCTGGAAATACTCAAAATTAGGGCAGAAATAAATCAATTAGAAACAAATAAAATTATTTAAAGAATCAATGAAATCAAGAGCTGGTTCTTTGAGAAATTCAACAAGACAGACACTTAGCCAAAATAACTAAAAGGAAGAGAGAAAATATGCAAATCAGCAAAATCAGAAATGAAAAGAAGAACATAACTACAGACACTGAGGAAAGCCAAACAATCATAAGGTAGTACTACAAAAACCTATATGCCACAAAATTCGAAATTCTATAGAAAATGGATAATTTTCTTGATAGAATCCATTTACCAAAATTAAGTCAAGAACAGGTAGAATAACTGAATAGTCCTATATCCCCCAAGGAAATAGAAGCAGTCATCAACAGTCGTCCATCCAAAAAAAGCCCTGGGCCAGATGGATTCAGTGCAGAAATTTACCAGACCTTCAAAGAAGTGCTAACACCAATTCTCTCCAAACTATTCCACAAAATAGAAACAGAAGGAACATTACCAAACTCATTCTATGAAGCCACAGTCACCTTGATACCTAAACCACACAAAGACCCAACAAAAAAAGAGAACTTCAGACCTATCTCTCTTATGAACATTGATGCAAAAATACTCAATAAAATACTTGCAAACTGAATCCAAGAACACATCAAAGATATCATCCACCATGACCAAGTAGGCTTCATCCCAGGCACGCAAGGGTGGTTCAACATATGGAAATCCATCAATGTAATCCACCACATAAACAAACTGAAAGAGAAAAACCACATGATCATCTCCTTAGACGCCGAAAAAGCATTTGACAAAGTTCAACACCCATTCATGTTTAAAGTCTTGGAGAGATCAGGGATACAAGGCACATACCTAAAGATAGTAAAGGCAATATACAGCAAGCCTATAGCCAACATCAAACTCAATGGAGAGAAACTCAAATCAATCCCACTGAGATCAGGGACAAGACAAGGCTGCACACTCTCTCCATATCTCTTCAACATAGTAATTTTAAGTCCTAGCTAAAGCAATAAGACAATTAAAGGAGATCAAGGGGATACAAATCGGAAAGGAAGAGGTCAAAGTGTCACTATTCACAGATGATATGATAGTATGTATGAACGACCCCAAAAATTTAACCAGAGAACTCCTTCAGCTGATAAACACCTTCAGCGAAGTGGCTGGATACAAAATCATCTACCAAAAAAAAAAAAAAAAAAAAAATCAGAAGCCCTCCTGTATATGAAAGACAAAAGGGCTGAGAAGGAAATCAGGGAAACAACACCTTTCACAAATAGCCACTAATAACCTAAAGTACGTTGAGGTGACTGTAACCAAGCAAGTGAAAGACCTGTTTGAGAAAAACTTCAAGTCTCTGAAGAAAGAAATTGAAGAAGATCTCAGAAGCTGGAAAGATCACCCATGCTCATGGATTGGTAGGATTAACATTGTGAAAATGGCCATCCTGCCAAAAGCAATCTACAGATTCAATGCAATTCCCATCAAAATACCGATTCAATTCTTTATAGACCTTGAAAAAAAGATTTTCAGCTTCATATGGAGAAACAAAACACCCAGAATCTCCAAAACCATCCAGCTCCATCCCTGATCTCAAGCTGTACTACAGAGCAATAGTAATAAAAACTGCATGGTATTGGCATAGAAACAGAAAGGAAGATCAGTGGAACCAAATAGAAGACCCAGAAATAAACCCACACACCAATGAATACTTGATTTTTGACAAAGAAGCCAAAACCATTCAATGAAAAAAACAAACAAACAAACAAACAAACAGAACAAAACAAAACAAAACAAAAAAAACCAAAAACAGCATCTTCAACAAAGGGTGCTGGTCCAACTGGATGTCTACATGCAGAAAAATGAAAATAGATCCATAGTTTTCACCCTGCACAAAACTAAAGTCCAAGTAGATCAAAGACCTCAACATAAAATCAGATACTCTAAATCGGTTAGAAGAAAAAAGTGGGGAAGAGCCTAGAACTCAATTGGCACAGGAGACAACTTCCTGAGCAGAACAACAACAGCACAGGCTCTAAGAGCAACAATCAATAAATGGGACCTCATGAAACTCCAAAGCTTCTGTAAGGCAAAAGACACTGTCATCAGAACAGAACGACAGCCTACAGACTGGAAAAGGATTTCACCAACCCTCTATCTGACAGAGCGCTGATATCCAGACTATATAAAGAACTAAAGAAGTTAAAAAGCAATAAATCAAGTAATCCAATTAAAATATAGGGTACAGAGCTAAACAGAGAATTCTTTGAAGAGGAATATAGAATGGCAGAGAAACACTTAAGGAGATGCTCAACATCCTTAGCCATCAGAGGAATGCAAATCAAAACAACCCTGTGATTTCACCTTACACCCATTAGAATGGCTAAGATCAATAACTCAAGTGACAACACATGCTGGAGAGGTTGTGGAAAAAGGGGAACCCTCCTCCACTGCTGGTGGGAATGTAAACTGGTACAACCACTCTGGAAGTCAATCTGGCGCTTTCTCAGACAATTAGGAATAGTGCTTCCTCAAGACCCAGCTATACTACTCCTAGGCATATACCCAAAATTTGGTCAAGTACACAACAAGGACATTTGCTCAACCATGTTTGTAGCAGCTTTATTTGAAGTATCTAGAACCTGGAAACAACCCTGAAGTCTCTCGACAGAGGAATGGATACAGAAATTGTGGTATTTTTACACAATGGAATACTACTCAGCAATCAAAAACAAGGAAATTATAAAATTTGCACGCAAATGGTGGGATCTTGAAAAGATCATCCTGAGTGATGTATCCCAGAAAGAGAAAGACACACATAGTACATACTAACTTACATAGACCTATAAGATATGATAAACATAATGAAATCTGTACACCTAAAGAAGATAAATAGGAATGAAGACCCGGGGTAAGATGATCAATTCTCACTTAGAAAGACAAATGGGATGTGCACTGGACGTAGGAGAAAACAAGTAACATGACAGGAGCCTACCTCAGAGGGCCTCTGAAAGACTTTACCTATCAGTGTATCAAAGCAGATACTAAGACTCATAACCAAACCTGTGGCAGAGTGCAGGGAATCATATGAAAGAAGTTAGTATGACATGGAGAGGATAGGAGCTCCACAAGGACCAAATATATCTGGGCACAGGGGTCTTTTCTGAGACTGACAGTCCACCAATGACCATGTATGGATATAACCTGAAACCTCTGCTCAGATGTAGCCTGTGGTAGCTCAGTAACCAATTGTTTTCCCATAGTAAGGGGAACAGGGACTATTTCTGACAGGAACTCAGTGACTGGCTCTTTGACCTCCCCTGCCAAGGGAAGAACAGTCCTGATAGGCCACAGAGGAGGACTTTGCAGCCAGTCCTGAAGATACCTGATAAAACAGGGTCAGATGATAGGAGAGGAGATCCTCCCCAATCAGTAGACTTGGAAAGGGGCAGGGAAGAGATGAGGGAGGGAGGATGGGATTGGGAGGGAATAAGGGATCGGGATACAGCTGGGATACAGAGTTAATAAAATGTAACTAATAATAAAAATAAATTAATAAATACGTAAAAAATACTTAGGATCAAATATAAATAATATCTTAAAGAAAATATTGCTATGTAAAACTAATGTAATACATTATTTTTATTGGTTGTTTCAAAAGGAAATAGAAATATAAAATCTGAAATGAGTAAAAGTAAACTACAAATAAAATTGATCTGCAGCGTGAAAATATAATAGTTTCGCAGTGTATTGTTGTAACTGTTGGGATCAGGAAGCAGGCCAGCCCCAAGAGACCTAACAAACTGCTTATCAGGCATTTGTGAAGCCACCAAGAAGACCACTCACTTATCACCTGGAACCACCTGTGCATGCCCTGGCTCACCTTATAAGAGAACGCCTGGAGCCCCTCCTCTCTCTCTTTTTCTTCTATCTGTCTCTCTTAGAACCCCTTTCCCTTCCCCTAATAAACCTCCCAAGTGGAACCCGTTTCGTGGTGTGATTTGTGAACCCGTCGTGTAACCTTCCTAACAGTAACAAAAGTAATTTTTCAATTACTCTCCCTTTATTTAAATATATTATTCTTTATAATATTTGATTTGAGAATTAATAATAAATTTCAAAATGTTGAAAGTTTGATAAATTTTGATAAGGGTTGACTGCAATCCCTAATATACATAAGGACAGGGAGTAGAATAAAATTGTGAGTACATAAAGTATAGTCTTTAAAATTTTATACATATGTTCTGTTCATTTGTTTCCGTAAAGACAGTAGGTAAATGTGTTGAAGATTCATAAACAAATTCTGTTCCCATTTAAATGAAAGGATACAGTCCTCCCCATTCTACTTTTGTAGTTTTAATTCTTTTGCCTTAAAATGTTTCCTGAAGATTGTTGAGGAGTGTAATATCCATCCCACTGTGCAGGCTATTACGTCCCTTCTCTCATCACAGTTCTTCCAAAGCAAGTGATGTCCAGGCTAAGTTTCTCAGCATGAATAACGGTGGTCATCTTCATTGTCTTCCATCTGGAATTTAAATTTTCTGCTTGATTTGCTGATCTAACTATATTATGTCTACATTTGTGATAGATAGGAGGGACTCCACTTAGTTTCCCGTTGCTAGGATCAGAGGTAGGCTCGCATAATCCTTTAACCCATGTGGCTGCTGGAAGCTCAGGCTTTGACAAGCACAATATTCAAGTCCTGTAAAGCTAATGAAATGATTTTGTTGTGGCTGTGTATTCATTTGTGTAAGGTTGTGAGTTTAAATTTATAATACATATTTTGAAATATTATAACTTATATTGAATTTCCCTACAATGAAATTGGAATATAGGTAATTATTTAGAAAATAATGTGAGGCACTTCTCATTTTCTAACAAAATAAAGGGAGGACTGAAGATGATATAGATAAGAAAGAGAAAAAAGAGAAAGACAAATTAAGTGATAAAGAATTTATAACTATTGGTTATTACATGGAACAACTGTTGCTGAATTCTTTTAGAGGTGTTTCTGGAAATCTTGCTTCTAAATTATGTTACATGTCATAAGATTGTAGTATTTAACCTGGGTAGTAAATTCAGGGAGGGCCACCTTTTACCTCCTCTATTCTACTTTTATTTTGAGTGGTGTAAAGCAATTTCCTGTGGTGTCATTGAAAGAGTTGTTTCTCTGTCAGAAATGACCACCTCAGCTGAATGCGGGTTTGCAAAAGAAGATGAGAAAGGCCATCAGTGCTGTGCTGATGTCTCTACCTTGGGCCAGTTGAATTTCCTTGTGCCTCAGCAGAATCACCCAGTTGTTGGCATTTATGAAGGCGGCTAGGTGCAATGCCTAAATAGATTCCGTAGTGTAAGGTTAACAGATTAGGTTAAACTCTTGTTGCTGCAGAAGTTTAGAGGGAATAAAATAATTAGTATTTTCTTCTAAATCTATTTATATTTTTGTTTTGTTGCTATGTGTTTTATAATCTCATAATATATACTTGTGGTTAAATTTTGTGAATGTCCTCCTGTGAAATTCAATTGTTACTTACATGTGGATATTTGTACCTGAACATTGACTTCTGAAAAGTATTGGAGAATTTTCTTCTTACAACACTCCCTTTCCTTCTATTCCCTCTTTTTAGCTCCTTGCTTCCTTTCTGTCACCACCATTTCTTCTTCTCTTTCTTAGGATTTTATTTTTACTATTTTTACCATTTTCACAAGTCAGTCCTGATTTATCCTGTGGTTATTAAGAAGTAAGTATTATACTCACTGATGATATGATTCTGTTGCCCTTAAGAGCATTTTGATGCCTATGGCTTTGTCACAGATTTTATATAGATGTGATTCTGGTTTCTAGTTAGCCATTGCTAAGATAGTAAAAGCTACTTAATTCTTTAGCCTTCTCAGCTTCTGACATTCTTGTCTGATTACTCAGAAAAATACTGGAAAATAAGACGCTTCATAACATTCTTTCTCTCTGACAATACAATCTTTTCCATTATAACACTGATTTTTTTTAGCATATCCTTGTATCTTTAAGTGAAGGGAATGTCCAGGGATGTGATCAGTGGGTATAAAGTAATAAATACATTGAAACAAAGACATCTCTCTGATATTTAGATCTTCAGATCTCTAGCTTAGTTATCTATCAAGGCCTGGACATGAACACAGCTGATTTGCTAACTAACACATTGTCTCTAAAACGCCAAGATCATGATAATAAACTTCTACATAGAACCTGATTTATCATCATTCTGAGTTATCATCAATTCCTCAAGAAGACACTTTCTGTAAATGCTGCTAAATAGAAGCCAAATGCCTCACATCTCCTGTTTTCTGCAAAGGCTTTAAGGCCAGGTGACTACACAATCCTTAAAGTTAACTCTGTATTGCTAAGAGCTGAATCCCTTACCGTAGCCACATCCCCTCAGTCTCTCTACCATAAATGAAGAGTTGTTAATTTTAATAGCATAGTGTGCCCCAGTGTTTGGGGGTCTACAATCATATCCAAAGTATTACTGCAAGATCCAATGTCAATCAGATTTCTCCACACAATGTTCCTATAAATTTTATAGTTTTCAATAGTATGTCAAATTAATTTTTATTTATTTTGAATAATATTTAGTGTTATAGAAACTAAGCCTGAAATTAACCTATTTACTTATGGATGTAATACTTTTTTGTAATTTTTCAATAGTTTTTTGAGAAAGATGTGCGATCATTATCTATTTTTACTTTTTAAAATTTAATTTGAAATATTAGATCATTTTTCCTCTTCCTCCCCTCGCTCCTACCAGTTTTGATGCTTTTCAGGAACTGTGGCAGGGAGGAAACGTGCAGGTCCAGCTTGTTGCAGTCTGTGAGGTTACACTGGAGCACCTGTAGGTAGTTGTTAAAAGCAATTTTAGTAATATTAGATGTAATTGCATTGACTCTACATATCCAATTAAGAAGCATGGGTGCTATATCAAGGGCGGTCTTTCTAACAACAACAACAAAAGAATCAATCTGCATTTAATTTCTTTCATTGAAACTGTTTATTCTCTGCATAAGTATCTTGTATATATCAACTTATAGATTAAGACTTGAAGATTTAATTGCTTCTCAGTATTATAGATCATATTGTGCTCTTAATTTCAAATTTCAAAGATCCATAGCTATTGTGTAAAGCGATACATAGTGAAGTTATGCCACTTGGGTTGTCAATGCTGCCCACTAAAGTGATAAACTACTCAGTTCCTGGCATGAAAAATGGCTATTCAAGTTGTTAGATAAGGTAGTCGAAAGTGGCCCATAAAACAATTTAGGCTATAGTTATTACTGTTGGTTGCCACTCAAGAGTTTGAAGGTATATTCCTAACGATAAAGTCCCCACACTGTTCCGACACAGGACTTGAATGCTTTGAGCTTGATGGTTTGACCTGAACTCCTCCTTTCGGCAGTCTTGCTTTTACATTACCGGAAGGTACATGCAAGCCACCAAGAGAGGGAAGCAAACAATAATCCTATTTACGTGCGATGCCTATGAACAATGACCAGTGTGACAACCTATCTTTAGAGGAGCACTAGTGGCACTTCCGTGTTGGTGATTACCAACATTTTCCTAATTGAACATAGGCTTGCCCAACAGGAGGGAAATCACACCTACTACTACAAACCTAGTCAATTACCCAGGGCTACTGAGGTGTGGCTCATAAAGGATCACCTTTATTAGGCCAGCAAATTTTCTAACTGCATTCTAAAGCTTATCTTATATCAATAGCTACAGTAGTTCTCATTCTGCATCAAACAGAGACCATTATGAAAATTTAAAATTGATAATAATGCAGAGATCAATTGATTGTGACTAGTCTAGACTCAATGGATACATCTATAACATATAAGACTTGCTTCTAAGGTTCAAGAAATGGGAGGAAGACAGGATTGAAATGTTGTAAAATATAGAAGACAAGAGAGTCCTCTGAAATTGTCTCCTAGAAATGACAGGGAAACTACAGCAATGAAATCTGAACAATATGACTACCTAAAGAAGAACTGAACAATGATAGTAACAAGAGGCATGCTAACAGAGAAGGGAAAAGTCTCATTGTGTCTTACACCTAGACAAAGAACTACGGAAAAATAATAACTGCTAGGAGATGAGGAAACTCATCTCCCATGGATGAGTTTCCTAATTGGGTATCTAATACAAAGTGGTCAGCGCTGATATATTCACACAAGAAACTGTACCAAATAAACTCAACAGGTTGTGTTTATACATTTATTCATTATATTTGTGTCAATAATTATTAATAGTAAGACTATCAGTTTGAGAGGGAGTCATGGAACAAGGAAGGAGTTGGAAGGAAGAGGCATAGGAGAGATTAAAAAGAGAAAGTGTACTGAGAGAAGTGATGTTATTAGTTGTTACTTAATAAGTTAAAATGTAAACTTTAAAAATATTTAAAAATTACGATAATCCTTGCCATATTAAATCTTGTCCTGCTACATTGTTCTATTAGCATTTTTCTTCATAAGTTTTTGTGCTTAGACTCTTGTTAAGTCAAACAAAGATATTTGACCTCTTTTTCCATTTTTACATATTTTTCTACTTTTGTGTCACTGAATTTAGTAGAACTGCCAGTATGATGTGACTAATAGAGGAAAGAGCAACAGCAACAAGAAACGTCTTACTTTGTTCCCAGTCTTAAGGGCAAAGTATTTTATCATTTATTACCGGAGCTTTTACTGTAGTTTTTTAAAAAAGATATTCTTTAGCAAGTTTGTAAAGTTTTGTTATTTTTTTTCTGATAATAGCAAGTTGAAAATAAAATTGTTATTTTTTTCTGATAATAGCAAGTTGAAAATAAAATTGTTAATATGTTATTTGAAATTGTAAATGTAAGTGTAATGTAAATTGTATTATTTCTTGAATGAAAAGTGTAATGTCAAAACAATTGCTATCAATTTTATTTTGATTGGCCCTGAATTAATCTCTTCTGAATCATTATTAAGAATGACAGAGAATATCTGGTGAATTCTGCATTCTTACGGTAACATTATGAGAGCTTTAGAAACTGCTAAAATCAACCAATGACATGCAACTTCAAACAAGGTTGAAAGTAATAGCTTGCTACATTTGACAAATTGTCTTCCAAAATATTATGCCATAAGGGATAACTTAAATAACTATTAAATTTAAACATGCCTTTTTTTTCAATGATGAAATTCTGTTAAAATAACTGAATATGCAATAATGAACTTCCCCATTTTAGGTTATTTGGGAATTATGTGAACATCGTGTAAAATCTATTAAGTGCCAATGTCTTTTTTATAAAATGTGTTTTATGTCATAGAACTGCTGGTCACCTTTCAAGAATGTATCCTGACTCAATGTTTGTGGTTAAATCCTACACAACATATGATTCAGATTTGAAAATGCGAATACTTTCCTTGTTTCATTCATAAGGACATTGAGGAGCAGATGTATGAGTGTTAGTTTTGTGCATCTCAAAAAGCTTACCTCCAGATGACAGTTCAGCCTTGTTCTTGCATGTCAACTGAATGGCAAAGTCAATACAGTTTTAAAGTCTATTTCTACAATGAAAAAACATCTACCTACTTATTTTTCAAATCAGTGTTCAATTATCACAATTATCCTTATTTGGATGGAATTTAGATTTCTATAAATAAAATTAACAAAATGTTCCCAAGGATAATCATTTTAACCCGCGAAAAGGAAAATATGGTATCATTTATGTCTATCAATTCCTCTAGGGAAAAATTATCAATATACATGGCTAATAAACTAATGTAATCATGTGTTTACTGTGAATGGACATTATTTTGAAGAGGTCAGAGTCTTTAATCAAAACAACTTTTCAATAACTGGAAAAAAATTAAAAAATTGATTCACATTGAAATATTCATAGTATATAATATGAAGAGAATTTGTAAATGGATGTATTGTCTGCTCTATTACAGTGTCACGGATTTCAGATTGTGGTGTGTTCTTCCCATTGGACTCACATTTTGAAACCTTAACTTCCGCTGGGAGCTGCAACACTGGGAAGTAACTAGGCAGAGGCACGGTGGTGGTGGTGAAGAACCTGCAGGATGAGATTAGTGTTTTCGGGTGAGACTAGAGAGTGTGTTCCTGGCCACACAGGAATGTGATGAGAAGGCGTCTTCCAACAAGTCAAGAATGAAGGCCTCATCAGACATTGCATCTCCTAGGCTCAAGAACTGTGTGGAAGGGGCATGGGAGGAGAAGAGAGAGGAAGGGTAGGTTTGGGAGGGAGTGGGGAGGTGCTACAACAGGGATACAGTTGATAAATTGTAATAAATAAAGAAATAAAAAAGAACTGTGAGAAACAAAAGCGTGTTTTTTTATTTGTTTGTTTGGTGTGTGTGTGTGTTTATGTCATATAGTCTATGGTATAATAATCACAGCTTCCTTAAATAAGTAATTAAGTAAGTGAGTGCTGAGAAGTGGAAGGCTCACATAACACATACCACAGAATATAGAAATGACTTTGGGACTGGGATGAGGACAATGAAGTGTATACCAGAAAATCCCAGAAATGAAATTCAGCAGATGGTACACGTGAGAGCGTGAAATGAAAGTATTCTGTCTTCTTAGACAGTATGCGTATACGCCTAACTGTAACAATATAGCTATTACAGTACAGAAAGCTGGTAGACACATGAAAGTCAAGTGCGGTACTAATGACATCTCCAGTGAAAGTATGGGACATTTTGGACAATGCCTGAAAGTTGATACTATGATGGAAAAAATTTATTTACTTGACGTTCTAAGGTTTTGTTGGTAGGAAGAAGTTTCAAGACATGAAATTCATATTTATAAGGAGTTACGAAAGTAATGTCTCCATAGCACTTTTGCCCTTGTAACAAACAAAAGAGAACTGGATTTAGTTTTTGGTTTTTGATGCGATTCCATTAAACAACCAGTCTGTTTCTATGACAATAACATGTAGTTCTTATTACTTTTGCTCTGTATCTGACATCAGGGATAATGATAGCTCCAGAAGTTCTTTTACTGTACAGGGCTGTTTTAGCTATTCTGTTTTTTGTTTGTTTGTTTGTTTTTGTTTTTGTTTTGTTTTTCCATATGAAATTGAGAATTGTTCTTTAAAGGTCTGTAAAAAATTGTGTTGATGGTTTGCTGGGAATTGCATTGAACCTGTAGACCCAAAATTTACCCTGCCTAAAGGAAATGCAGGGATAAAGATGAAGCAGAGACTGAGGGACTGGCCAACCAATAACTGGCCCAACCTGAGACCCAGCAAATAGAAGAGGGCCAGCACCTGACACTATTAAGAAGACTCTGCTATGCTTGCAGACAAGAGCTTAGGATAATTGTCCCCTGAAAGGCTCCATCCAGCAGCAGATCAGAACAGATGCTGAGACTCTAAGTGAAGCTCTGCGACTTTTGTGGAAGAGTGAGGAGAAAGATAGAAAGTCCCTGAGGGGACAAGAATTTCCCAAGAAAACCAACAGAGTCAACTAACCTAGGTCCACAGGGGCTTACAGAGACTTAAGCACCAACTAAAGAGCTTGTATAGACTGCACCCAGGACCCCCACACGTATGAAACTGATGAGCAGCTTGGTCTTCATATGGGTCCTCCAGCAAGTGGAGTGGGATGTCTGACATGGACTCTTGTTACCTGCTTTTGAATAACTTTCTCCTAGCTAGGCTTCCTTGTCTGGCCTCAGTGGAGGAGAATGTGCTTAGTCCTGATGCAACTTGGTGTGCTGGGCTGGGTTTATAAGGGGTGGGAGGTTCTGCTCTTTCTGAGAAGGAGGAAGAGGGCAGGGGGTAGGTCTAGGTGGAGAGGAAGGAGGAGGCTGCAATCGAGATGTAAAATGAATAAATAACTGACTTTAATAATAATAATTTTAAAAAGGCAGATCTAGAAGCTAATTAAGGAGGACCCTGGGTAAGATGCTCAATCTTCATTCAGAAAGGCAAACAGGATGGGCATTGGAAGAGAGAGAAAACAGGGAACTGGACAGGACCCTACCACAGAAGGCCTCTGAAACACTGTACCCAACAGGGTATCAAAACATATGCTGAGATTCATAGCCAAACTTTGGGCAGAGTGCAGGGAATCTTAGGAAAGAAGGGGGAGATAGGAAGACCTGGAGGGGACAGGAGTCCCACAAGGAGAGCAACAGAACCAACAAATCTGGGCACAGGGGTCTTTTATGAGACTGATACTCCAAACAAGGACCATTCATGGAGTTAACCTAGAACCCCTGCACAGATGTAGCCCATGACAGCTCAGTGTCCAAGAGGGTAAGGGGAACAGGGACTGTCTCTGACATGAACTCATGGACTGGCTCTTTAATCACCTCCCTCTGAGGGGGTACCAGCCTTACCAGGCCACAAAGGAAGAAAATGCAACTAGTCCTGATGTGACTTGATAGATTAGGGTTAGATGGAAGGGGAGGATGACTTCCCCTATCATTGGACTGAGAGAGGGGCATAGGAGAAGAAGAGGAAGGGAAGGTGGGATTGGCAAGGGGTGGAGGAGGGGACTACAGCTGAGATACAAAGTGAATAAACCGCAATTAATAAAAATAAAATAAAAATTCAAAAAGGAAGATCTGGAGTCTGTTTTCTTAGCCACAATAAAAAGGTAACTATCTTCTTACATAAAATTTCATTCACTCTGCCCGTCAGTTGGCCATCAGGCTCAGCATCTGCTTTGACAGTCTGCATGGCAGAGGCTTTCAGAGGCCCTCTGTGGCAGATTCTGAGGTTGTTTCCTGTTTTCTTCTGGCTTTCAGAGGCCCTCTGTAACAGGTTCCTAGGTTGTTTCCTGTTTTCTTTTTCTTCTGATGTCCATCCTCTTTGTCTTTTAGGGTGGGGATTGAACATTTTAGTTAGGGTCCTCTCTTTTGCTTAATTTGTTTAGATGTACAGATTTTAGTGGGTTTATTCTATGTTGTATGTTTATATGAGTGAGTATATACCATGTGTGTCTTTTTGCTTCTGGGAAAACTCACTCAGGATGATCCTTTCCAGGTCCCACCATTTACCTGCAAATTTCATGATTTCCTTATTTTTCATTGCTGAGTAATACTCCATTGTATAGATGTACCACAATTTCTCCATCCATTCTTCAGTTGAGGGACATCTGGGCTGTTTCCAGCTTCTGGCTTTTACAAATAAAGCTGCTACAAACATGGTTGAGCAAATGTCCTTTTTGTGTACGTGAGCCTCTTTTGGGTATATGCCTACGAGTGGAAATAGTAAGAGCTGGAGAGGACAGGAACTCCACAAGGAGAGCAACAGAACAAGATAATTTGAACACAGGGAACTTCCCAGAGACTCATACTCCAACCAAGGACTATCCGTGGAGATAACCTAGAACCCTGACAATACATCCACTTCTGATGAGAACTGATAGACTAAGATCAGAAATAAGGAGAGGAGGACCTCCCCTATCAGTGGACTTGGGGAGGGGCATGCATGCAGAAAGGGGGGAGGGTGGGACCGGGAGGGGAGGAGAGAAGGGTTTATGGGGGGATACAAAATGAATAAAGTGTAAGTAATAAAAGTTAAAAAAAAAAAGGTAACTATCTCCAAGGCCAAAATAATGCCTTTACCACAGGTCAGATTTTCTAGTACAGTAGACTTGGATTACCTCCCAGTTCCTAAACGCCTAAGCAATAATATTTCTTCAAGCAATATGTTATTTTGTTGTAGCAACCGAAGACAGTGATAAAATGCAGCTCTGAGATATATTTAGATATTTGTGTTTTAAGGTTGTTAGCAGTAGTGGCATATATTTGTAACTCTAGTGCCAAGGAGACTAAGCCAGGAGAATTTGGAGTATAAACTGTTCATAGTCTATACAGTCACAAGCTGTCTAAAGAATTAAATGAATGCAATTAATTAAACCAAATAAAACTATTTCAATGACTTGTTAAAAATTTCATTTTTTTTCTAATATTCTATAGGACACACAAATGCAGGCAATGAAAATTAAAAGGCAGGAGGTTGAAGCAAGGTTCATTTGCAGCAAAGTGTAACAAATATTTATGGAATGGAAATCTGGATAGGTAACCACTTTACATCGAAGGAAAGGAATGAACATGATATATATCTCATTTTTTTTTACAATATCAAAGAAAGTAATTCTTTAAGTGGGCAAAACTGGCACCATCTCTATTGCCCAGTGCCACAATCTGGACTGACTGAAGTTAATACTATACCGAGCCGACACTGGCGAGCCAGACAGGTGTTTTTCGTATACAGTGTCATCTGACATAGTTTTTTTCTGTCCATTAGCACCTATTATTTGGCATATTTTAAAAGATTTACAAACAAATGTACTCTTTTACCAGAACCAGTTATTATTCATTGAATTCAATATTTGTTGAATAATTCTAGTGCATGTACTAAGTAAAGGTGAACTTTTAATTTAAATTTTACATGTCACAATGACTTCAGATAGCCTTTTATGAACTTATTTAATGTATGAATATCATTGAGTGTGTTTAAATATTCAAGGCTGTGCATGTGTGTTTTGTAAATCACTAAATTTTAATTTAATTTTAATTATTTTTATTTTGGCCATTAGTAAAAGTGAATCTCATCTAGAATATGGCTATTTAGCTCTTCTAAATATGCCCCTTTTCCTATTCTTCACTTGTTTCTTTATTCTTTTAGCAGTATTTATAATGAAAAAAACTATTTAAAGTGTATTAGGTAAATCTTTGTGATTGGCAATACCTCTTATTTCTATTCAAAATACATTAATGTGTGCTTCTCTATTGTAAGGTGATGGAAGTACTATTTATTATGTGTGGGGTTTACTGTCATGTGCAACATCCACATCTACATGAACTTGAGGTTAAGTTCTGTTTACTCTTGCATGTGTACTTCGTTTTTATTTCTTTAAATGGCTACCCATTCAAACACCTCTTCCCAATATATTACTCTAATTCATTCAAACGTATCTCTATTGTGGTACTATTGTGCACTTTCATCATGGTATTTTCACAAGCAGAGCTCTGGCCCAGGCTTCTGGTTCACTTCTTTTCTTTGAGGGTGTCTTAACGCCTCCCATGTTCACATGAAATATTGGTTCTGTTGGTTGGCTTTCATGAGTCTCACTCAAGGATTGTTTTTTTTTAGTTGTTTTCCTTATATTTATTGAGAATTTTGTGCAGTGTATTTTGCTCATATTTATCCCATTCCCTAACCACACAACTTTGTGTCTCTTTTGTTTTAATTCTATTAAGTACAGTTGTTCCACCCATGTACAAATATTTTGCCTTCTACTAGTGCATTAGTCAACTTATTGAGGGATATACAATTAACAAAAACTGACTCTCTCCAAAAGCTATCAATCGCCTGTACTTGTTCAGTAGATGTTAGCATCTTGTCTGGGATGAGCTTGCACAGGTCTTATACACGTCTCAACTGTTGTGAATTCATATAAGCAACTCCCCTCTTGTAAATGGAAAACACTTTTCTGGTAGTCAACGAGTCCCTCTGGTTCTTGCAATCTTTTTGTCCTTTCATGTGCAATGATCCTTAAGCCTTAGAAGGTCAGGATATCATATAGATGCACCAGGTAGGACTGAGCATTCCACAGACTCTTATTCTCTGTTCTTTGTCTGGTTGTGTATGTCTGCGCTAATCACCGTCTACTGCAGAATGAAACTTCTCCTCCAGGGCTAAGAGATGTTAGTTGGTGGGTTCAGTGATAAATCAGTAGGAATTAGTTTGAAACTATGTCCATTTTGAACAGTAATAGTAGTAGGTTCCCCCTGGGGCCTATAATCTGTCTGGCCACAGTTTATTGTTCATAATCCTGATGCCAGGTAGTTCTGGGTTCCAGTTCCACGGGTTCTAGCGTCACCTTGTGACCTCTCTGGGTACCAGGGAGGTAAGTGGTACACATATTTACATTTATGCAAAAACTCCTGCTCATAAAATAAAATAAATAAACCTAAAACAAACAAGTTCATATTGTATATCACAAAATTTAAAGTTTTTAAAGTCAGTTACCCTTTTTCAGTGAGAAAAATTATTATTATTATTTATAATTTTTTCACTTTGTATCCCAGTTGTAGTCTCCCCCCATATCCTCCAGTCTTAAGCTCTCTTTATCTTCCTCCCCTATCCCTCTTCTTTGGTCCGCTGATAGGGGAAGTCCTTCTCCCCTCCTGGCTGACCCTAGCCTCTCAGGTCCCATCAGGCTGCCTGGATCCTCTTCCTCTGTGGGCTGGCTAGGTCATCCCACCAGGCAGAAATGATCAAGGAGAAGGCAACCAAGTTCGTATCAGACTTGTCTCTTCTATTCTTACTAGGGAACCCACATAGAGAATGAGTTCTGTATGGGCTACATCTGAGCACGGGATCTAGCTCCTCTCTATGTATGGACTTTGGTTGATGCATCAGTCTCTCTCTCTCTCTCTCTCTCTCTCTTTTTCTTGTGGTGACCAAATAGCTGACAAGAAACTTTCAGGAGGAAGTGTTTATTTTGGGGTTGTAGTTTGAGGGCAGATATATTCTCCGCTATGTTCTTTACATGTTTCAACTGCAACATGTGTCCTCTGCTAAATAAGGAGGAATTGCAATAGCTTATAATATTTGTGGAAATATAGACCTCACTGGGTAATATATTCAATATAGATAAACATTTCTGATGCTTTTTTAAAAAAATCCTGTGGTGTCTAATGGGGCATTCTATTCCCATTGCAGAGTATCTGCAAATTAAGCTCTCTTTATATGTACATGTTTGACTTTTAGGACACTTCTTCAGCAGCAATTTAGCATGCGTATTTTTTCAGAATATCTTTAGTGTTGGTGTTGCTTCCAGTATTCTCTCTTCTATTCTGCCCTCCTATCTCTCATCCTACTCAACTATTTACTGTTATAGCCTCCTTCATGTTCCCTAATATCAGTGTGTGTGATCAGACAATAAAATAACCAATATTTGATGGTTAAAGTCATTTCAACAGGCTTATTTTTGACACATGAATAAATATAAAACTTCAAAATGTTCTTAAATCAGTTGTGCTGATGACTGTACAACCTCAAAGTTCTCTGTGTTGCTGATTGTAATGGTGCCATGACTGGCATTATTGGTAATGCTTAGGACTGAATTGCAGACTTAAGCATCCGAGGCAACCACTAAAATGCTGAGTTTTATCTCCAGTCTGCTAGCATCATTTAAGCAAGAAAATATAAGAAAAAGATTTCCTATTCCATTCTATTTAGAAGAAATTCTCCCTGGTTCTATGATTTCTTTGTGATGGTGCTCACGCAGAACAGTACTAAATGTTGTTAAGAAGTATGAAAGAAACTTTGGTAGATGACAAAAACCACTGCCAATGTTTGCATAAGCAGAAGCTTGCTGAGGTAATTTCTGATGAGTATTCCGTCAGTTAAATACACATCTAACAGAATTCTCTACAGTCTTAGAGAACATGCACTATTTTCACTGTACACTGATTAGCTAATCGGCTTTTGAAAGTTAACATGTAATTTTGTAACCTTCCTTGATCCCAGCCTTACAAAACCGTACTCTCCTCAACTTGAAATATTAAATACTTAAGAGAACTCCCAAAGCATAATATATAGTTGCTCTGTGTTTCTTATTTTGCATTGTAACAAAGTACCAAGACTTATTATATATAAGATTTTGAATTGTTCTGCAAACTATCCATTCTTTGCTGTCTGTCCTCACATACAAGGTTGGCCCTATTCACTACCATTTTTGCTATATTGCTTCTTAGCATTTGAATAATTACTTTACCTCTTTTTTTTTTTCAATATCCATTTTCCTTAATGTATTATCTATTGACCTCTCTAGACCAATATCCAATTGTGTCATTCTCCTGGTTGATCAAAATAATTTTTTTCTTGAATGTTAGGATAAATTTCAAGCTTCATAACATGACTTTTAATTCTAGACATGTCTGCCCTTTAATTACATTACTAACCAGACCACATCATGTTCTCCTTGTGCTTTTGTTTTAATTGTACTGACCTTTCTTGAATTTTTCTTGAGGGTTGTTTTTTCTTTGTATAGTAGATACTGCAATAGTTTTAATGACTGTTTATAAATATATTTCATAAATCTTATATTCACCCATTTATACTATATACCTCACCCAATATACTATATAATTCAATAGCTTTAAAAATATTCATGAATTTTTATAGTCATAAACACAAGCAGTTTACGGCATTTTCTTCATCAGGCCATCCTTTCTTTTCTCCCTCTATCGCTCTCTGTCTCATGAATATAGTCAATACACTCTTTGTCACTGTGTGTTTACTATGCAATGACATATCATATACCAGAATTATTCAATGTTTCCTCTTGATGACCTGCTCTTGGCTTGCTTTTAATATTGACAATTTACATGTATTTATAATTCTTTTGTTAAAGTATAGTATTTCAACACATCAATATTACTATATTTTATTCAACGAACATTTTGGGTTCCATCTTTTTCTTGGATATTATCTATTTGCTGCTGTGACTACATTTTTGCAAATACTTTTGTACATATGTTTTTTTTTTTAATTTTATGTACGTAATTTACTGGGATTGTTAGGTAATAGGATAAGCATATGTTATCTTCAAGGCTCCGCTAGACTATTTTTCAACCTTGCTGAGCTAGTTTTCCATTTTCATCTGCAGTGCCTCCAGGTCTTCATGGACACATACTTTTGATCTTTATGATAGTTTCTTATCCTTCTGAACTGTAATTTCTTTTGATCCTGGAGAAGGTAATTCACCTTTCATATCTGAAGGCCACTTACACAAGAATTTGTTTGTAACCAAAGCATTTGTTTCCTATGCCAGCCCTTGCCCTGAATAATGACACTTTACATTTATTATAAGTTTTAGGTCCTAAAGCTGGGCAGGTACTCAGGCATTCTGAGAGCCTGACAAATAGCTCTACATGTAGATTTAAAAAAAAAAAAATTACCTTTTATGACACATTTGATTTGCCTTTCCTCTACCTCCTCTTATTTGCATAAGCTTACTATTAATAGATATCTTTTAGTTTCACCCTGTTTGAATGTAAGCTTGGCATACCTCTGTTATTCAACTTCAAGGATGGTGATGAAGTCTTCATTATAACCTGTAAGGGATGGTTGAAAAGTTTCAACATTCCACTTCATATAAACTTCTTTTTTTATCTTTAATTTACTTATTTTTTAAAAATTTTTATTAATTACACTTTATTCACTTTGTATCCCCCTCCTTCCCTTCCAATCCCACCTTCCTACCCCCTTCTTCACGCATGCTCCTCCCCAAGTCCACTGATAGGGGAGGTCTTCCTCTCCTTCCTTCTGATCTTAGTCTATCAGATCTCATCAGGATTGGTTGCATTGTCATCTTCTGTGGCCTTCATGACCTCTGTTAGAGACAGTGTTTCTTTGTTTAATTTCTGTCTTGTTGACCTGTCTTTTTTTGGGAGTGGGGTGTTGAAGTCTCCCACTATTAATGTGTGGGAATCTATGTGTGGTTTAAGTTTTATCAATGTTTCTTTTACAAATGTGGGTGCCCTTGCATTTGGGGCATAGATGTTCAGGATTGTGATGTTTTCTTGGAATTTCCCCTTGATGAGTATGAAGTGTCTTCCCCATCTCTTTTTATTAATTTTGATTGAAAGTCTATTTTATCAGATATTAGAATGGCTACTCCTGCTCTCTTCTTGCGTCCATTTGCATAGAAAGCTGTCTTCCAACCCTTTGCCCTCAGGTAATGTCTATCTCTGTGACTTAGATGTGTTTCTTGTATGCAACAGATTGTTGGGTTTTGTTTACACATCCATTCTGTTAGTCTGTGTCTTTTTACTGGAGAATTGAGTCCATTGATGTTGAGAGAGATTAATGACCAGTGGCTGTTAGATCCTTTGATTTTGATGTTGGCTGTGGTCATTAGGTTGTGTGCTTGGTTGCTTTTTGTTTTACTGTAGTGAGGTTAATTATTTCCTGTGTTTCCTTGAAAGTAGCTAGTTTTCTGGGGTTGTATTTTCCCTTCTAGAGTCTTCTGAAATGCTGGATTTGTGTGCAGGTATTGTTGAAATTTGTTTTTGTCATTGACTATCTTGTTTTCTCAGTCTATGAGGACTGAGAGTTTTGCTGGGTATAGTAGCCTGGGCTGACATCTTTGTTCTCTTAGGGTCTGCATGATATCTGTGCAGGCCCTTCTGGCTTTCATAGTCTCTGTTGAAAAGTAAGGTGTGTTTCAAAAGGGTTTGCCATTATATGTTACTTGGCCTTTTTTCCTTGCAGCTTTTAGTATTTTTTTTTCTTTGTTCTATATACTTACTGTTTTGATTATTATGTGGCGGAGGATTTTCTTTTCTGGTCTAATTTATTGGGTGTTCTGTAGGCCTCTTGTATTTTTATTGGCCTCTTCTTTAAGTTGAGGAAATTTTCTTCAATGATTTTGTTGAAAAGATTTTCTGGGCCTTGGAACAGGGAATCTTCTTTTTCATCTACTCCTATTATTCTTAGGTTTTGTCTTTTTATGTTGATTGAATTTCTTGGATGCTCTGTGTCAGGAATTTTTTAGATTTAACATTTTCTTTGACAGATACATCTATTTCTTACATTTTATCTTCCACACCTGAGATTCTTTCTTCCATCTCTTGTAGTCTATTGGTTATGCTAACCTCTGTAGTTCCTGTCTTCTTCTCTAAGCTCTTTCTCTCCACAATTTTCTCCATTTGTGTTTTCTTTAATTTTTCCAATTTTATCTTCAGATCTTGAGCCGTTTTGTTGATTTCCTTCACTTGTCTGACTGTATTTTTCTTGTTTCTCTATCAATTCCTTCAGCTGTTTGTTTGAACAATCCTCTCTTTCTTTTATTTCATTCAGTGATTTAAGCATTTCCTCTCTAAAGGCCACAAACTGTTTGGCTGCAACTTCCTCTATTTCTTTACGGATGGCCATAATCTCTTTGTTTTTATCTTCCTCTATTTCTTTACGCATCTTATTTGTTTCCTCTGTTATCCTCTTCATGATCATAGATGTTAGGTCCTCTTCTTGAATTTCATTTATGCTGGGGTGTCTAGGGCTTCTTGCCCCTGGATAACTGGGTTCTGGAGATGCCATATTGCTCTGGCTTTTGTTAGTTGAACTTTTACACTGTCCTCTATCCATTGGGCTATCTTAGGTGTTTGGAGTTAGTATCTGGTGGTTCCTGGGATCCTGTGGTAGAGAGAATCCCTTTGGCAGGAAGATGGTTTTTTTCTGAAGGCAGCCTTCTCAGCTTTTTGGGTATAGTCACTGGATGGCTGGTGTTTTTCAGGAGTTGCTGCTGCTCACCTCAGGTATACAGACCTGAGTGGTAACTGTGGTCCTTGTGGTCAAGAGGGCTCTCTTCTCACTGGGAGAAGTCCTGAAGACAACTGCCCTATTTCTTGCTGTGAATTTAGTGATCTGCTGCTGTAACCAGTGTGTCCTGTGGTTTGGTCAGTTTTGTTAGGGATAACTGGTTGCACCGTGGAGCAGTATCTGGGGGTTGATCTCAGGGATCCTCGGCTTTTGTAGGTCTGAGGTTGGGGCTCTGTGCCCCAGTACCCAAGCAGTAATCTGTGGTGAGTGAGTACTGTTCTCCTGGTAACAGCAGGCTATCTGGTGCACAGCAGGTCCCTGGGTTGGGCCAGTCTGTGGGACCTTTTCTGGGGATATACTGGGTGGTCTAAGTCCATCCCCATTGATTCGTTCCCTGTGAGGATTTCTCCAAACAGTGACTCCAAGTCCCTGGTGTCCTGGGGTGCACAGTTCTGTCTGTGAGGAGTAGTTGGTACAAAGCATGTCTCTGAGCTGGCAGCACACGTGCCTGCCTGCTAGTCTGCGGGAGCTGGGTGCCCGACAACTCTCTGTGCTTCTGGCTTGGGGCCAGATCAGTGATGGCGGCTCATACCCGCTGGTCTGCAAGACCTTCCCCAGGCAAAGCCTGGGTAGCCCAAGTCAGCACTGTTTCTTTCCTTCCCTGTGGGGCCCTCTCCCGACAGGGACTGCAAGATTCTGTTGCACTGGGGCACACAGCTCTGTCTGTGCCTGAGAGCTGGGTATGCAGCCACTCTTCGTGCTGGCGGCTTGTACCTGCCAGTCTGCGAGAGACTTTCCCCAGGTAAAGCCTGGATGTCCCAGGGCAGTACTGTTTCCTTCCTTCCCTCTGTGGGCCTCTCCCGACAGGGACTCCCAATCTCTGTTGCACTAGGGTGCACAGCTCTGTCTGTGCTAGAGAGGTGGGCATGCAGTCACTCTCCGTGCTGGCACTGGCGGTTGAGCCCAGTTCAGTGATGGCGGCGGGTACCCGCCGGTCTGCGAGACTTTTTCCAGGGAAAGACTGGGTGACCTGTGGCCAGTTTTTCTCGCCACTGGGACTCCCGGTCTTTGGTGTTTTGTGCCCACCATTCAACCTGGGAAGGTGATCGGGACATGCAGGCATGTGGCTGTGACCTAGTGCCTGCATGACCCGGGATCTTTTCTGGGTTCTGGCTGGGTGGCCTGACAGTGGATCCGACTGATTCCCATGCCATGGGGGTTTCCTCTCACCTGGGAAACACGATTGCTGGTGTTTTAGGGCCCATAGTTCAGTCTCTTGGTCGCTGTACGGACAATGTGTTGCTCCTCAGATGCAGTGTTCTCCTGGCGCTGCCATCTTGACCCCCCTGCATTCTTTTACATGCAGAATCCAGTTATATCAGCATCATTTGGTAAAGATGCTTTCTTTATTCCATTGTATAGTTTGGGCTTCTTTGTCAACAATCAAGTGTCCGTAGGTTGTTGATTTATTTCTCTGTCATCAGTTTGATTCCGTTGATCAAGCTTATTGGTACATGTGATTTTTATTACTGTTGGTGATCCCTCCAAAATTTCTTTTATGGTATAGGATTGTTTTTCCATATTAAGTTGAGAATTGTTCTTTTGAAGTCTTTAAAAAATGTGTAGGAATTTTGATAGTAATTGTGTTGAATCTGTAGATTGCTTTTGGACAGATGGCCATTTTTACTATGGTAATCTTAACAATCTTGAGCATGGGTGATATTTCCATCTTCTGATATCATCTTCAATTTCTTTCTTCAAAGACTTGAAATTTTGTCATATGGATATTTCACTTGCTTAGTTAAAGTTACACCAAACTATTTTATATTATTTGTGGGTATTATGAATGGTGTCTTTTCTCAAATTTACTTCAAAACCTGTTTATTATTTGTATAAAGGAAGGTTATTGATTTTATTTTTATTTTTTTATTTAATTTTTTTATCCAGATACTTTGCTGAAGGTGTTTATCAGCTGTAAACATTCTCCTATAGATTTTTTGGGACATTTATGTATAGTATCTTATGATCTGTGAATAGCTATAATTTAACTTCTTTCTTTCCAGTCTGTATCCTTTCCATCTCCTTTAGTTGTCTTATTCCTTTAGTGACAATGTCCTGGAATATTGAATGTATATGGACAGAGTGGGAAGCCTTGTCTTGTCCCTGATTTTTGTGGAACTGCTTTAAGTTTCTTGCCATCTGTTGACTATTGACTTGCTGTAATTGCATTTACTGTGTTTAGGTGTGTGTGTTGTGTCTATTATTCCTGATCTCTCCAAGACTTTTATCATGAAGGGGTGTTGGCTTTTTCAGCAAGAATTATTTTTTCTTTTAATTGTTGAAGCATCCCAGCATTCCTGGGTTGAAGTCTAGTTGAACATGGTGGATGATGTTTTTGATTTTTTTTCTTGGATTTTGTTTGTATGTTATTGAGTATGTTTGCATCAATGTTCATAAGGGAAATTGAGCTAAAATTTTCTTATTTTGTTCAGTATTTGTGTTGTTTAGGTATGAGGGTGACCATAGCTTCCTATAATGAGTTTAACAATGTTTCTTCTGTTTCTATTTTGTGTAATAGTTTGAGGAGTATTAGTATTAGCTCATCTTTGAAAGTATGGTAGAATTCTGAACTAATTCTGAACTTGGGCTTTTTGTTGCTGGTGGTGGTGGTGGCAAAATTTTAATGGCTGCTTCTATTTGCTTGTGGGTTATATGTCTATTTAAATTGCTTACCTGATCTTGATTTATCTTTGGTAAGTATTATCTATCAGGAAAAGCATCTATTTCATTTAGATTTTACAATTTTGTAACATACATGTTTTTGAAATAAGACCTAATTATTCTTTGGATTTTTTTTTTGTGTGTGTGTGTGTGTCAGTTGTTTTGTCCCTTTTTCGTTTCTTACTTTAACTTGGATATTCTCTCTCTGCCTTTCATGTAGTTGGCTAAGAGTTTGTCTGTCTTGTTGATTTTCTCAAAGAACCAACTCCTGGTTTTTATTATTATTATTATTATTATTATTATTATTATTATTATTATTATTATTATTTGTATTGTTCTCTTTGTTTCTAATTTATTGCATTCAGCCTGAGTTTAATTCATTAGTTCCTGACATTTGGTACCCTTGGATGTATGTGGTTCTTTTTATTCTAGACCTTTCAGGTGTGCTGTTAAGTTGCTAATATTTTATCTTCCCAGTTTCTTTATGAAGGCACTTAGTACTGTGAACTTTTCATTTACCAATGCTTTCATTGTGTTCCATAACTTTGAGCATGTTGTGCCTTAATTTTCATTGAATTCGAGAAAGTCTTGCTTTCTTTCTTTATTCCACTACTCAATGGTCATCGAGTAAAGAGTTGTTCATTTTCCATGAGTTTGTAGGCCTTTTGTTTCTATTGTTGTTGAAATCCAGTTTTAATCAATGATTGTCTGCTAAGATATATGGGGTTATTTCAATTTTCTTGTATCTGTTGACACTTGCTTTGTCACTGAGTAAATGGTTAATTTTGGAGGCGGTTCAGTGATGTACTGAGAATAAGGTGTATTCTTTTGTGTTTGGGTGAAGTGTTCTGTAGATATCTGCTCGGTCCATTTGAATCATAACATCAATTATTTTCATTGTTTTTCTTTTTAGTTTCTGTCTAGATGATCTGACCATCAGTGAAAGTGACATATTGAAGTTTCCCACTATTAATGTGGGCAGTTTGGTGTGTGATTTAAGCTTTAGTAATGTTTCTTTTATGAATGCAGGTGCCCTTGTATTTGAGGCATAGATGTTTAGAATTGAGACATCATCTTGGTGGATTTTTCCTTTGAAGAGTGTTGTTGATTATTAAAGTTTAATATTGATTTATCTTTTAGTTAAATGGTGGTTATTCCCAATAACCAAAATAACCACACAGAGACTAGGATTTATTTAATTAACGTAGAGCACAATGCTGGGCAATAGTTACTATATCCTAAATCTCCAAGCCTGCAGTTTCCTCCCATTCAATTGCCCACATTATAATTGCTTTTAGTCATATGTTGGGTCCAGTTCATCTCTCCTCAAGGTTCCAAGTCCTCTCCTGCAGATCTCTGTTCTCCAACTACTCACACTTGCTTCCTTCTCCTCCCCATCTGGACCAGGATATCCCACCTTATTCTCTCCATTGCTCAGCATTGGCTGGTTGTTTTATTGATAATACACAAAACAAATGATGGCGCGTTTAAACAAACTTGACACAGGTGATGCTTAGACTAAATATCACATTGCAATGTCTGGATTGAAACCAGATGGCGGGCTAGAAAAATCAGCATTTGAATGAACAAGGGTAAATTGTACACATTCCACAAGAACATTATACCAACAGATAAATATGAAGTGTCCTTCCTCATCTATTTTGCTTATTTTTGGTTGAAAGTTTATTTTATTAAGTATTAGAATGGGTACTACAGCTTGCCTTTTGGGTCCATTTGCTTAGAAAATCTTTTTCCAGCTCTTAACTCAGAGGTAATGTCTATCTTTGTTGCTGAGGTGTGTTTTCTGTGTGCAGCACAGAATCTGTTTTCACAGCTATTCTGATAACTTGTGTCTTCTTATTGGGGTATTGAGTTCATTGGTGTTGAGAGAGATTAATGATCAATTATTGTTCATTTCTTTTATTTTTATGTTGGTGATGGTAATGTGTGTGTGTGTGTGTGTGTGTGTGTGTGTTTCACTTCATTTGGATTTGCTCGTTTGGAATTATTTATTTCCCATGTGTAGTCTGTTGTGTTTGGATCATTTAATCTCCTTGGTTTGGAATTTTCCTTCTAGTATCTTCTGTAAGGCTGGGTTTGTGCATAGATATTGTTTTAAATTTGTTTTGTCATGGAATATTTTGTTTTCTTCTTCTATTGTGATTAAAAGTTTTTTGGGGGTATAGTACTCTGGGCTGGCATTTATGGTCTCTTAGAGACTGCAAGACATCTGCCCTCTTGGCTTTTACAGTCTCTGTCGAGAATTTGAGTGAAATTCAAATAGGTCTACATTTATATATTACTTGGTCTATTTCCCTTTCATCTTTTAATATTCTTTTCTTGTTTTGTACATTTAGTGTTTTGATTATTATGTGGTGGGAGAATTTTCTTTTTTGATACAATCTACTTGGTGTCTGGTCTGCTTCTTGTACATTTATCTACATCTGTTTCTTTAGATTAGGGGAATTTTATTCTATGATTTTGTTAGAAATATTTTCTGGGTCTTTGATCTGGGTATCTTCTTCTATTCCTATTACTCTTTGGCTTGGTCTTTTCATACTGTCCAAAACTTCCTGAATGTTTTGTGTGAGAAACTTTAAAGATTTAACACTTTCTTTGACTGATACATCAATTTTTTCTCTCCTATCTTCTATTCCTTCCAACTCTTGTATTCTCTTGATCATGCTTGCATCTGTATTTCCTGCAATCGTACCTAGATTTTCTATCTATCTCTAGGATTCCCTGTTTTTTTTTTGTTTTGTTTTTCTTTTCTTTTTTATTTGTTTGTTTGTTTATTTGTTTCTTCTATTTTCATTTTCAGGTCTTGTACACTTTTATTCATATATTTTTTTTTACTTGTTTGATTTTATTTTCTTGTATTTCTTTTTAAAATTCATTTTTTAATTAATTTCAATTTATTCACTATGTATCCCAGCTGTAACCCCCTCCCTCATCCCTTTCCAACTTCACCCTCCTTCCTTAATTTTCTCCCATGACCCTCCCCAAGTCCACTGATAGGGGAGGTTCTCCTCCTTTTTCCTCTGACCTTAGCTTAACAGGTCTTATCAGGACTGGTTGCATTGTCTTCCTCTGTGTCCTAATAAGGTGGGTTACCTAGTAATGACAACAGAGACTGTCTCTGACATGAAGTAAGTGGCTGGCCCATTCCTCTATTTCTTTAAGGGATTTATTTATTTATTTTATCTTTAAAAGTCAATATAATCGTCATAAGATTGGATTCAAGATCATTTTCTTGTGCTTCATCTGTGTTAGGATATCCAGGTCTTGCTATAATATGATGGTTGGGCTCTGGTGGTACCATATTGTCCTGGATCTTGTTAATTGTATTCCTATACTGGCCTTTTAGCCATCTCATAGTCCCTGCTTCTGGAAGGCCTTTAAGAATACAGGCAGAGTTGTGGTCCAGAGAAAGGATTGCAGGACAGTGGGTGCAGATTACTGCTGCTGGGGGGACTTGTCAGGCAGGGGATTGTGGTAGGAGGGGTCTTATCTCTTTTATTTCTGGTTCCAGAAGGCCTCCAGGAATACAGGCAGAAGTATTGCCAAGATATGGAATGCACAGGAGACAGGGTACAGCTCACTGATTCTAGGCTTGTGGCAGAGGAACCTGTCAGGCAGGGGATTAGGGTATTGTCTGGAGGGCTCCCAGCTGGTTGTTTCTGGAGCAAACAGACCTCCAGAAATGCAGACAGAGCTGTTGGCCTAGAGATGGAGTGCACAGGGGCAGGGCATAGGTCTATAATAGATTTTTGGTTGTTGTTGCTTTTCTCTTCAATGTAAAACATAAGAGACTTTTGCATCAGAGGTAAAATACCAGAGCTCCTTAATGTATACAGTGAGCAGCATGAAAAAGTGTAACACAAAATGATCTAGAGATAAATAAAAGGAGACCCAAGACCTTAAATATTACCTCATTAATTCCAAAGGCAGGTATCATTCCATTCTTTCTTATTTATGACGTGGAACACTGTTGATGCTTAGTTGCTCTTATGTGCATGGTACCAACACAACAAGGAAGAATGCTTATGTTTTATTCTTTCTTTGTCCAGTTATTTTTTATTGTGTCTTGTAGCTAAAACAACATTCTCTTTGATTAACCATAAACCATTTTCCTTGATTGAAAGACTATTCTAAATTTTCGAGAAAATTATGCCTATTACATATTTGAAATATAATAAAATTGTTTCCTCCTTTGATATTGTACAAAGATTTTTGGCTAAGAAACTGGTTTTCAAAATTACTCTTCATGTTTCTTATTTTATCTTGCAGTAGTACTTAAGTGATTCCATGTACTTTTTGTATGTTTGTACCATGATAAAAATTACCTGATGAGAAGAGTCAAAATTTACAAAAGTAGAATCTTAGGTAATGCACAAGATATACAATTTCCTGAACACTGACATTCTAGATGTAGCCAATAGTCAGCTCAGTCTGCATGTGGGTTCCCAAGTAAGGGGAGAAAGGACTGTCTCTGATATGACCTGTGTTGCCTGCTCTTGGATCACTTCTCCCTGGTGGTGAGGAAGAAGATCCAGGCATGAGATGAGATGAGATGTAATAAGTTTGGTTTTGCTGATAGCAGAAGAGAACTCCCCTTCAGTGGACTAGGGGAAGTAGAGGGAGGGAGGGTGAGACTGGGAGAAGAGGGAAGGGTACAACCTGGATAGAAAATGAATAAACTCTAAAAAGCAAAATTAAAAAAAAAATCATTATCTTAAAGTTACCACTTCTGTTGTTATCTAATTCTTCTGTGATATGAAAAAACAAACAAACAAACAAAAAACAAATTTCTGTTGAATTTATGTCAGTAAGCTATTCTATGAATGGAACATTGATGTAATAATATTGTGAGTAATGAAGCTGAGTCTTAGCAACTTTGTATTGGGATTTCTTTCTTATTCTCTCCTAGATTATGGGTATAAACTTTATACCTATTTAAATGTTAAATTATGCAAATATAAATTATATAAAGCATGTATCTCTTCTTAGTTGTTAAATTAGTGTTACACTGTGTTTTTCATACCATATTTCCTTGCCCTGATTCTTTTGTTGTGTTGTCTGTCCTTTTTTTCCACTTCCATTTAAAAAAAATTTGTAATACTTAAAAATTACATTTTCTTTTTCTCCCCGTCCAACTCATTCATATGCAAACTTCAATTCTTCTCAAGCTTGTGGTTTCTTCTTTTATTATTACTCATACACGCACAAACACACACATATACACATACAGAAATACAACCAGAAGAATCTGTTTAGTGTTGTTTGTATGTATGTTTTCTGGGCTGACCACTAGATTTAAGATAAGCAATTAATGGAATTCTTTCAGGGGAAGACTAATAGTCTCACTCAGCAGATGTTAATTGCCCATAGTTCTTTATCTAAGGGTGAGGTTTTGGAGATACATTTTTCCCAAGTTAGGCTAGCCATTGATATTGTTATCTTTCAGTTATATTGTTGAGGCTTCATGGTGTAACAACCTTGCCATTTATAGGAGAAAATCTTGCACCTCTTGGTCCTCTCCTTCTTAGTAAAGTTTGTCCTGCCTTCTAGTTTTTTGTTTGTTTGTTTTTCATTTGTTTTTTTTATTTAATAATTTTACAGCCTGATTCCAGCTCCAACCCTCTTCTCTTTCCAGTCCCAACCTCACTCTCTCTCCCCCCATTTCACCCTCTTCTTCTCTGAGAAGGAAAGGCCCTCAAGGCATACCAACCAACCCTGGCACCTCAATTTGAAGTGAGACTAAGTTCATCCTCTCAAACTAAAGCCACACAAGGCCTCCCAGGTAAAGGAAAGGGATCCAAAGGCAGCTAACAGAGTCAGAGGCAGCCTCTACTCCCATTGTTAGGGGACCCATATGTTGACCAAGTCACACATCTACTACCAATGTGTGGGGGGGTCTAGGTCCAGCCCATGAATTTTCTTTGGTTGCTGGTTCAGTCTCTGTGAGCCCTCATGGGTCCAGGTCAGTTTACTCTGTAGGTCTTCTTGTGGTGTCCTTGACTCCTCCAGCTCCCTCATTCCTTCCTCTCACTCTTCCACAAAGTTCTCCAAGGTTGGCCTATTTTTTGGCCTTGGGCCTCTGCATCTGTTTCCATCAGCGGTTGTATGTCTCTTCTCAAAAGATAGTTGAGGTAGGCTCCTGTCTGTAAGCATAGCAGAATATCACTAATAGTGTCAGGGGTTGGCCCTCTCCCATGGGGTGGGTCACAAGTTGGGCCAGTCATCAGTTTGCCATTGCCTAATCTCTGTAGGCAAGACAAATTTGGGTCAAAGGTTTTATGTGTGGGTTGGTGTTTCTCTCCCTTTATTGGAAGTCCCATCTGGCTTTACAGAGTGACATCAGGCTTCATATCCCCTGCTACTAGGAGTCTCAGCTAGGGTCAACCCCATAGACTCCTGGGAGCTTCTCCTGTCCCAGAGATGTTCCTCCCTACACATACACCAATTTCTGTTCTCTCCTCCAGTCCTTCCTGCCCCTACTTCACATTCCTGTTGCTCTCCCGACACCCTTTCTCACCCAGTTCCACCCTACGTTCTGTTTCAAATGTCTATTTTTTTCCTTTCTTCTGAGTGAGATTCAAGCATCCTCTCTTGGGCCCTTCTTGCCTACTTTGGTTCTGTTAATTGTAGCATAGTTACCCTGTTCATTATGGCCAATATCCACTCATAAGTAAATACATATTGTGCATTTGCTTCTGGGTCTGGGTTGTCTCACTCAGGATAATACTTTCTAGTTCCATACATTTGCCCGCAAATTGCATGATGTCTTTGCTTTTAATAGCTGGGTAATATTTTGTTGTATAAATGAACCACATTTTCTGTATACATACTTTGGTTGAAGAACATCAAGGTTGTTTCAAATTTCTGGCTGTTATAAATGGAGCTGGTATGAATGTAGTTGAGCTAAAGTGCAGTCATCAGTAAAACAATGAAATACAGAAAAGTGAAGCTTATTTTTTTTTGCACAGGCATGCTGTCAGGCTATTTAGAAGGCTGAAGCATGAATATTTGGCAGTGTCTGAAGTTCTAAAGAGAATCTCTAATTAAAAAAAAACAACTAAATAAGAAGGAAGGAAGGAAGGAAGGAAGGAAGGAAGGAAGGAAGGAAGGAAGGAAGGAAAGAGAATTTTGTTTTTATATTTCCCAAAATATGTACTGCTTGGGAGTTGAATAGCCAAGCTGAGCTTAGGTCCCCCAAGTCCATGACAATAACAGCTTTGAACTGCAGAGTAAGAGGCCTGATTCTACATTGAGAGCTGACATTGTAGGAGTGTCCAGAAGTTTATATGATTGAAGCATAGACTTGGATGTATTTTACAGATGTTGAAAGGCAAAAATAAGTGGGTTTTTTTGTTTGTTTGTTTTTTGTTTTTGTTTTAGTAGTTGGCATCAGTCCTAACAGTATGATCTCAATTAACATTTTCATTTGTGGATCAATACCTCGACTTCCAGGTAGGCACAGCTATACAATGAAGTCATTTCCCTTTGCTGTCTTTGCTCTCTAACTCTTCAGCATAATGTAGAGCACATTATTACCTTAGGAGAGATGTTACAGATGTAGGGAGGGTAAGAAATATAGCTTCATGTTATTACCTTCACACTTTCAGAGATTTCTCTTTTATACTGCCAAGCAAAGGTGTGGGTGACATTTGAAGTTTGGTTAACAGATTTAGAAGACTTTTATTTATTACATAGTTCTAAAAGCTTTTCAAAGTTTGAGTGGGTTTTTTATAGCAGGTGGTGAATGACAACTGTTTTGGCAGAATATGAATGAGAATATCTGACATCTTCATAATATAAAAGTTTCAAAATCAAAATATGTCATGGGTATAATTTGTACAAATGCACATAGAATTATCATTTTATATTGTTTTTCTTATAGTTCCTGGTATAATGTTTTTGTATTTTTAACATAAAACTAAAAGAGTATATAAATAAAATTAGTTATATAATTTTAACCTTTTTCATCAATGACATGATTATTGCTCAATGTTTTAATGCACTGTGTATATCAAGATAGCTGAGAGGAGTTTGAATACTCTCATTTCAGGAAACTGCTGAACATTTAAGATGAATACATTGGTTATTCTAACTTGTTCACTGTTATGTATGGGTGTAGAAGAATAACATATTCTATAAACAAGTGGTTTTTAAAACTACATATACATATACATACATACATACATACATATGTGTGTATACATATTAGTTTGTCTTGCTTTTATACTGCAAGTTCTTCCTCTGTAACCCTGGCTGCCCTGGAGCTCATGTGTAGCTCAGGATGATCTTAAATTCATGGAGCTCCTTTTGTATCCTCCTCAGTCCTGGTATTATAATCTAATATCACTACAACTCTCAAAAATATTTCAAAGAGGAGAAATTAAAACCACCAATCATTTCATTCCTATTTGTCATTTTGAAAGAAATTACTGGGAAAATTGCAGAGAAAATACTAATGGAAAAAGCTTTAAATTCAAAGATTGGATATGACTTCTAATCTTATTTTAACCTCTATTTTCTTAAAGTGTTTAGTTAATACAGTTCAATGACAAAGCTTTGCAAAAGTTGCTTTTAGTTTTTTGTCCACAAATGCATTCATTCATTTCTTATTATTTATTTTGT
The DNA here is from genome assembly GCF_907164565.1 of Psammomys obesus. Taxonomy (NCBI): domain Eukaryota; kingdom Metazoa; phylum Chordata; class Mammalia; order Rodentia; family Muridae; genus Psammomys; species Psammomys obesus. The sequence goes on along the minus strand of NW_026596057.1, from coordinate 25,268,317 downwards.
TTTAAATTGTCTGGTGTATTTGTGTTTGTTACTGGAATTTGGAGGATAATGTTGTATCCTCTGGCGCTGGAGATATAACCAGGCGTAAGTTATCCTGCATGAATGCTATGAACTGAAATGGAACATTAACAGTAGCAGAATACAATCTTAACTGCTAAGCAATATCTTTCTCGCCCGAACATTTGTTTCCTATATTTTACTATGTATGATCTACAAACTTTGTTCATTTCTCCAATGTGGCCTTTACCTTCATAAAGTGAAGGGTAAACACCTGCCAACCTCTACAAATAGAAATTGCTATCATCTTCAGGTCAATTTAGAACAGAGACCAGGAAGGTAAAGGGAGGCGAAAACTCCACACTGTATATTGAGTAATGATGAATGTCTGGCAGAGAAGAGCTGGGAATTCATCAAGCAAAATATAAGGAAAAATGGGCAGTAAACACTGAAAATATGCAGAATGAAAATACTCCATTAAGAAGCAAAAGTTATAGCAAAAAAAAAAATAGTGTTAAGTAAGGGCTACAAGGTAATACACGAAGTCCTGCTGGGCCATGGCAAAGACAGAACCACAGAATGAGGACTGCCCTGACTGGTGACATCATCGTTACCAAAATATTAACAAGCTATAATTTAAGTTTTAGCATAATAGAATTGAAAAAATACATTATTTGGATTAGTATATACTTTATTTAATATGACTCTCAAAAATTTATATGTAATAACAATGACTATTGACATTTTATTCCTGAGTAAATAAATGAATAAACAGAAATTCACAACTTGAGATTAATATTTTAGGGCAGCTTCATTATGTTCCAGCTTCTATGCCTCTCATTATTCTACATTCTTATATACTGCAGGAACTGAATTCAAGCAACATGCTATTTACAGGGTCAGTGCTACAGTTGTCTATAGAATGTAACATAGAGAAGTCAGGGATGCCTAAAGTATCCCTAGAAAAAAAAGGGATGCCAAAAGTAATGTCAACCCACTAAATGATTTAATGCAGAGTTTATAATTCATTGACGTAAAGAAACTTAACTATTTCTTCTGTTAGTGAGATCTTAATGCTGGGGTAGAATCATTCACCAGGATAGGCAATTATAGTAATCATCACCAAAAAAACCTACACTTTCATAGAAAAATAAAAGGTCACAAAAATGAAAAAAATATTACCTTTCCTTTAATTTGTTTCAATTTTTTATATGACATGTTTAATAGATTAGCTACATTAAGAAGAGATAGAACAGCATGAGTCTCATTAAGCAATTTTAAAAAGTTTAAAGTTTGATAAAATGCATTTTTGAATGTTTACTACAATCTGAACAGTGTACTTGGGTTAATCTTTTTATTTAATTTTTTCATATTTTGATCATTTTCTTTTTTTTAATTTTTCTTTATTAATTACACTTTACTCACTTTGTATCGCCCATGTGGTTCCCTCCCTCCTCCCATCCCAATCCCTCCCTTCCTCCACCCTCTGCATGCATGCCCCTCCCCAAGTCCACTGATACTGAAGGACTTCTTTTCCTTCCTTCTGATCCTAGTCAATCAGGTCTCATCAGGAGTGGCTGCATTGTCTTCTTCTGTGGCCTGGTAATGCTGTTTCCCCTTCAGGAGGAGGTAATTAAAGAGCAGGCCAATCAGTTCATGTCAGAGACAGTCCCTGTTCCTATTACAATGGAACCCACTTGGATACTGAACTTCCATGGGCTACATCTGTGCAGGGGTCTTAGGTTATCTCCATGCCTGGTACTTGGTTGGAGTATCAGTCTCAGGAAAGACCCCTGTGCTCAGAGTTTTGGTTCTGTTGCTCTCCTCGTGGAGTTCCTGTCCTCTCCAGATTTTACTGTTTCCCACTTCTTTCCTAAGATTCCCTGCACTCTACCCAAAGGTTGCCCATAAGTCTCAGCATCTGCATTGATAGTCTGCAGGACAGAGCCTTTCAGAGGTTCTCTGTGTCAGGCTCCTGACTTGTTCCTTTTTTTCTCCTTCTTCTGATGTCCATCCTCTTTGCCTTTCTGGATAGGGATTGATCATTTTAGCAAGAGTCCTCCCTCTTGATTAGTTTCTTTAGGTGCACAGATTTAAGTAGGTTTATTCTATATTATATGTCTATATGAGTGAGTATATACCGTGTGCATCTTTCTGCTCCTGGGATAGCTCACTAAGGATGATCTTTTCCAGATCCTACCATTTACCTGCAAATTTCATGATTTCCTTGTTTTTTATTGCTGAGTAATATTCCATTGTGTAGATATACCACAATTTGTACATCCATTCCTCCACTGAGGGGCATCTGGGCTGTTTCCGGCTTCTGGCTATTACAAATAAGGCTGCCATAAACACGATTGAGCAAATGTCCTTATTGTGTACTTGAGAATCTTTTGGGTATATGCCTAGGAGTGGTATGGCTGGATCTTAAAGAAGCGCTATTCCTAGTTGTCTGAGAAAGCGCCAGATTGATTTCCAGAGTGGTTGTACGAGTTTACATTCCCACCAGCAGTGGAGAAGGGTTCCCCTTTCTCCACAATCTCTCCAGCATGTGTTGTCTCTTGAGTTTTTTTTTTTTTATCTTAGCCATTCTGATGGGTGTAAGGTGAAATATTAGGGTTGTTTTGATTTGCATTTCCCTAATGGCTAATGAGGTTGAGCATTTCTTTAAATGTTTCTCTGCCATTCAATATTCCTCTGCAGAGAATTCTCTGTTTAGCTCTGTACCGCATTTTTTAATTGGATTACTTGATTTTTTGCTGTTTAACTTCTTTAGTTCTTTATATATACTGGATATTAGCCCTCTGTCAGATAAAGGATTGGTGAAGATCTTTTCTCAATCTGTAGGCTGTTGTTTTGTTCTGAGGACAGTATCCTTTGCTTTACAGAAGCTTTTCAGTTTCTTTTTTTTTTTTATTTTTATTTTTAGTTACATTTTGTTAACTCTGTGTCCCAGCTGTATCCCGCTCCCTCATTCCCTCCCCAACCCCACACTCCCTCCCTGGTCTCCTCCCTGCCCCTTTCCAAGTCCCCTGATAGGGGAGGACCTCCTCCCCTTTCATCTGACCCTGTTTTATCAGGTATCTTCAGGGCTGGCTGCAAAGTAGCTTTTCAGTTTCATGAGGTCCCATTTATTGATTGTTGCTCTTAGAGCCTGTGCTGTTGGTATTCTGTTCAGGAAGTTGTCTCCTGTACCAATGAGTTCAAGGGTATTCCCCACTTTTTTTCCTACCTGATTTAATGTGTCTGGTTTTATGTTGAGGTCGTTGATCCACTTGGACTTCAGTTTTGTGCAGGGTGATAAGTATGGATCTATTTTCATTCTATCTGAGGCAGCGAATCAGGCGTGCAGGCAGGGCTCTGTGCTGGAGCGGCTCTGGCTCTGGGCTGGCTCCTGGGGTGCCCGCAGAACCCGAGTCTTTTCCAGGGGATGTCTGGGACACCTAAGGTGGGTCCCAGTCGTTTCCTGCACCGTGGGGTTATCTCTAGACTGGAGATTCCAGTCTGTGATGTTGTGGGCCCACAGTTCAGTCTGGGACCGTGATCAGAGCACCCTGGTGTGTGGCTCTGGGCTGGTGTCCAAGCGTCTGGTGGAACAGGGATCTCTTCTGTGGTTTAGGTGGTGAGTTAAAAGCTGATTGAATTCCCCCACCGTGGGGTATCCTTTCACCTGGGAAACACAATCACTTGTGTTTTATGGCTGCGAGTTCTGACTGCTGGTCACTCTGCCGATCCTGCTGTGCTGCTGGTCAGAATGAGAATCCTCCCGGTGCCGCCATCTTGCCCCTGCCCCCATCTTGCCCCTGCCCCCTCAATTTTGTTTAATCTAACCTCACCTGATATTGTAGAACTCACTTAACCTAGGTATAATCAAGTGATTTTCCAGTTGTATTTACTATTTTTATTGATGTATTATTTATTACAATTTATCCACTTTTTATCCTGGATGTAGCCCTCTCCCTCATCTCCTCTCAGTTCCACCCACCCTCCCTCTTCTCCCCCTATGTCCCTTTCCTTTGCTTTCTGAAACTTTTCAGTTTCATGAGGTCCAATTTTTTGATTGTTGATCTTTAATCCTGTAATGTCTCCTGTGCCAATGAGTTCAAGGCACTCCCCACTTTTTCTTCTATCAAATTTAGTGTGTCTGCTTTTATGTTGAGGTCTTTGATCCATTTGGACTTTAGGTTTTGCAGGGTGATAAGTATGTATCTATTTGCATTTTTTCTACATGTAGAAATCCAGTTAGACATGCACCATTTGTTGAAGATGCTGTCTTTTTTTCCATTGTATGATTTTGGCTTCTTTGTTAAAACAAACAAACAAACAAACAAACAAACAAACAAACAAACAAAACCAAATAAAACTACCCATAGGTGTATGGGTTTATTTGTGGGTCTTTAGTTTAATTCCATTGATCCTCCATTGTGTTTTTATGTCAGTACCATATCGTTTTTATTACTGTTCCTCAATAGTTTTTATTACTGTTCCTTGAGACCAGAGATGGGGATACCTGCAGAAGATCTTTTATTATACAGGTTGTTTTAGCAACTCTGGGTTTTTGTTTTGTTTTGTTTTTAGTTTTCCATTTGAAATTGGGAATTGTTCTTTTGAATTGTGTTGGTATTTTGATGGAAATTGCATTGATGGAATGATTTTGGTAGGATGACCATTTTCACTATGTTAATCTTAATGATCCATGAGCACGGGAGATCTTTCCATCTGATATTCTCTTCAATTTCTTTCTTTAGAGACTTGAAGTTTTTTCATATAGGTTTTTCATTTGTTTGGTTAGAGTCACACCAATGCACTTTATGTTATTTGTAGTTATTGTGAAGGGTGTTGTTTCCCTAATTTCTTTCTCAGGCCATTTGCCTTTTTTTTTTTTTTTAGATTTTTTATTTTTATTTCTATTAATTACAGTTTATTAACTTTGTATGCCCTCTGCAGCTCCCTCCCAATGCTCCTCCAATCCCATCTTCCCTTCTTCTTCTCCACCCATGCCCCTCTCAAGTCCACTGGTAGGGGAGGTCTTCTTCTCCTTCCTTTTGATCCTAGCCTATCAGGTCTCACCAGGAGTGGCTGCATTGTCTTCCTCTGTGGCCTGGTAAAGCTGCTTCCCCCTCAGGGGAGGTAATCAAAGAGCAGGCCAATCAGTTCCTGTGAGAGACAGTCTCTGTTCCCATTAAAATAGAACCCATCTGGACACTGAACTGCCATGGGCTACACTTGTGCAGGGGTTCTAGGTTATCTCCCTGAATGGTCCTTAGTTCGAGTATCAGTCTCAGAAAAGACTCATGTGCCCAGATTTTTTGGTGCTGTTGCTCTCCTTGTGGAGCTCCTGTCCTCTCTAGGTCTTTATATCTCCTCCTTCTTTCATAGGATTTCCTGCACTCTGCCCAAAGTTTGGCTATAAGTCTCAGAATCTGCTTTGATACTCTGCATGTAGAGCCTTTCAGAGGCCCTTTATGGTAGCTTCCTGTCCTGTTCCCTGTTTTCTCCCTCTTCTGATGACCATCCTGTTTGCCTTTCAGAATGGAAATTGAGCATCTTATCCAGAGTCCTTCTTCTCCATTAGTTTCTTTAGGTGTATAGATTTTAGTATGTTCATCCTATATTATATATCTAATACCCAATTATGAGTAAGTATATACCCTGTGTGTCTTTCTGCTTCTGGGATACATCACTCAGGATGATCTTTTCCAATTCCCACCATTTGCCTACAAATTTCATGATTTTCTTGTTTTTTATTGCTGAGTAATATTCCATTGTGTAAATGTACCACAATTTCTGTATCCATTTCTCAATTGAGGGGCATCTGGGTTGTTTCCAGCTTCTGGCCATTGCAAATAAAGCTGCTATAAACATGGCTGAGCAAATGTCCTTGTTGTGTACTTGAGCATCTTTTGGATATATGCTTAGGAGTGGTATAGCTGGATCTTGAGGAAGCACTATTCCTAATTGTCTGAGAAAGTGCCAGATTGATTTCCAAAGTGGTTGTACAAGTTTACATTCTCCATTTGCCTTTTATATCCTGGAAGGGGTACTTTTTTGAGTTAGTTTTGTATTCAGCCACTTTGTTGAAGGTGTTTATCAGCTGAAGGAGTTCTCTGGTAGAATTTTTGGGGCCATTTATGTATTCTATCATATCATAAGCAAGTGTCACACTTTGATTTCTTCCTTTCCACTATGTATCCCCTTGATCTCCTTTAGTTGTCTTATTGCTCTAGCTAGGACTTCAAGTACTATGTTGATGAGATATGGAGAGAGTGGGCATCTTTGTCTTTTCCTTTTATTTTTAAAAAATCATAGTTGTAAACTGATTTAAAAAAGTAAAAAAAAGAAAAAAAATCTGTATTCAGGGGTTTGGAATCATGACTCTGTCCTTAAGGGAGCCAGCTATTCTTCTAGAGGCCCCAAATTCAAGGCCCAGTATTCACATTGGACACTGACAATATCCTGTAACTACACTTTTTGCCTTTGCAGTCACCCAAACACACATAACATTAACTTACACAGACACACAAATACACATAAAATAATAAAAATAAATCTAAAAAAACCACAAAGCAAAATATTTCTATTTAAGTTACCCAATACACATAAATACCTACATATAAAACCCATAATTCTTCCACAAATTATGCAAACATATTAGTATCTCTCTACTGACTTCACAACTCATATGTGGTTCATTTAAATTCTGTTTTTAATAACTCCTTATGCAGACAGTTCCATGGATATTATTCAAATATATGTTAAATAGAAGCATATATATGCAAGTGTGTGTATATACACACATATATATTAGTATGTACTTATGTATGTATATAAAAGACTAGCTAACTAATAATAAGATTAGAAAACTTTTTTATTTCTGAAACTCAGAATAAATGAACTGCAGAAATGCAAATCAGCATGCTCTATTGTGATTTTCAAATTTGCCACATGAAAATAACATCAAAATAATTTCAATAAATATTTTATTTATATCTAATATATTCATTTACACATTCAATATTATTTTTGTCAGTTTGATCTAGGCACGCTGATAGTCTTTTCCTAAGTAATCAAAGGACTCAAACAGCTTATTGCTCCATGATGCACTGCACCGCAGACAGTTTCCTTATTGCTGAATTTCCCAGCAATTTCATAACAATACTTGCCAAAGAACAAAGCTATTCAAACACACAAACATATTTATTTTCTCCAGTGACACACAAAAATCTGTATTAAATTGTTTGATTGTATCCTGTGAATGTAATTTCTGCCATGTAAAACTGTGGCCAGTATTGAGCTTTGGTGACCATCGTATCCAGCAAGAGGTGCCTCTGTACATGGAAAAAGTTCTTTATCGTTTCAATGTATTCTTCTCTGTTGGAGAACTTGTAGCAGCTGAGAACAGAAAGCAGAAAACAAGAAAAATAACACAGAAAGCAAGATGAAGAGTCTGCAGGCATTGATTGAGGTCCCCAGGTTTTTCAGTCTTCACATGTACAAAGAAAATGAAGGTGCTATTTTTAAACCATTAGTAGGTTTTGACTAATAAATTATGATAGAATTTAAGACTGACAAAAAACAGAGGTACAGATCCCTATTTTATTTTTTCCATCTAATTTAAACAAATTCATATTCACAGAGAATTCAAAGATTTAATAAAAAAACAAGTGGCTAGAGTATTAGGAGCTAGGATATTAGAGTTATTCCTAGCATTTCTCATCTGATATTTTTGACAAACTTCTGTATTTTGGAGAGTTCAGTTGTCCAAACCCACTTGACTCTCTATTGCTTTCAGAGTCTCTCCTTCCATCCCCTTCCACTGTGTAACAAAGCAGATGAAAGAAAACTTCAGGTGACAAGGAAACTTTGTACAATGTTTAAAGAACATAAGTATTGTTTTTTACATGAAATCTTTTAGGTTTTTTAAAAAAATTATTATTAGTTACACTTTATTAACTCTGTATCCCAGCTGTAGCACTCCCTCATTCCCTACCAATCCCACCCTCCCTCCCTCACCTCCTTCTCACCACTTTCCAAGTCCACTGATTGGGGAGGACCTCCTCCCCTTTCATCTGACCCTGTTTTATCAGGTATCTTCAGGACTGGCTGTCCTTCCCACCACCAAAGGGAGGAGCAGCCCTGCTAAGCCACAGAGGTTTTTTTTTTCTTTTAAAATGTTTATGGGGGGGCGGAGCCAAGATGGTGACTAGCACACACAGTTTCCGAGCTGTGGAAGAGATAAAGTTCTGAGTTGATGAGTGGAAGAACTTCTGAAGCCAGGGAAACAACGGAGAGAGTTTCTAAACAACAGGGAACATCTCAGGAGGTGAAAACCTTGGTCTCCGGTCACCCAGGGACTTGTTTGGGGAAGGTGAGAAACCATCCTTTGATCTCTCGGCACTCCCCTCCCCCAGTACTCCCTCCTCCAAGGCACAGCGGACTCGCCTTTCTCAGCGCAGACCAAACTGCCTGGGGCCGGCAGCCACTGAGGCGGAGCCCCAAGCCCTTTATCGGCAAAGGCCAGCAGTACTGTGTCTCAGAGCCCCAGATTCGCGCAGCGGCTGCACCATCCTCCCAGGGCCCGAGTCTGCTAGATGCCATACTAGCTCCGCAGGAGCGCCATCACTGACGGTACGGCCCGCCCAATCCCACAGTGACAGAGAATACGCTATATACTCACCAAAACCAGACAGAAACGCCATACAAGCTAGACACACCAGGCGCTGGGCCTCCGAAGCTTGGAGAGCACAGTGAAGAGACCCCAGGACTTCCCAGAAAGCATCTGGACTAGCAACCCAGTCTCCAGTTAAAGCGGGATCTTCTAACCTGGCGGCAGAGCAGCACTGAGCTGGCGGGGCACATCAGCCCTCCAGTTTAAGACTAACCAGGGCCAAACCAGAGAACAGAAAGGCTGGTTACCCCGATTCCACTGACGTGACCACCCTGAAATCTCCAGCTGCAGCAAGACCTCATAACCTGGCAGTGACAGCAGCACGGAACTGGCGGAGCACATCAAAGAAGCAGGGCCAAACCAGAGAGCAGAGAGCCCAGATACGCCGATCTCTGTCAAGTGTCCTGCCTGTAAGTGAGTGCACCCTTGAGAATCTGCAGCTCCACTGATCCTGGGTCCTTCTAAAACAGAAGCCAGGCATCGAACCCCCTCCCACCCATATACCCACTTTGGGAAACAGAGGGGCACTTGGAACATTGAAGTTCCTGCTCTGTGGGTCTAATTGAGGAATTAAGGCAGTTAATGCCAGAAATTGCGCTGCAATCATCACTAGCGCCTGCGACATATACATTGCAGAGCCCCTCCCACACACTCAAGGGTTCAACATTAGCCATCACTCTGTCCCTCGAGACACACGCCCACACCCACGTACACACACACACACATATACACACTCACGCACGCTTGCATTTGCCTCTGTTTGCGCCTGCGTACTTTCCTCCCACAGGTACAGCTAGTCCTCAGCATACACTAAGGACACGGGACCTCTCTCAACTTCCTGAAGAATTCTCCAGACTCGAGAGAGAGACGAGAGAGACAGTACCAGTCTGATCGGCAGAATCCAAAAACAAACAGGGAAGGTCTCAGATAAGCCAATGGCCAGGGGTAGGTGAAAGAACACTTCCAACATAAATCAGGACATCATGACTTCACCAGCAAACCCCAAAATCGATGGATACTCCAATTCATCCGAAGCACAGGAAAATGACCTTAAAGCCATGCTTGCTCAAGTATTTGAGGCTCATAAGGAGGAAATGAACAAATCTTTCAAAGAGTTGGCCAGTCAATTGGAGGTAAAGAAAGAAGAAATAGACAAAACCCTTAAAGAAACACAGGCAAACATAGCCAAACAAATAGAGGCACAAGTAGAGAAAAAATTAGTGGCATACAAAAAGGAAATGAACAAAGAAATAGAGTCCATCGTAGAGAGACAGGAATCCAAATTCAAACACATGAAAGAAATGGTGCAAGGCATGAAAACAGAATTAGAATCAATAAAGAAAACACAAAATGAGAAACTCTTGAGCTGGAGAACTTGGAGAAAAGATCAGGAACCACAAAAGTAAGCATCACCAACAGAATACAAGAGATGGAAGAGAGAATCTCTGGAGCTGAAGACACACTTGCAGAAATTGATACTTCTCTCAAAGAAAAAGTAAAATCAGAAAAGTTCCAATCACAAAATATCCAAGAAATCAAGGATGCTATGAAAAGACAAAATCTAAGAATAATAGGAATTGAGGAATAAGAAGACTCCAGGCTCGAAGGTCCAGAAAATATTTTCAAGAAAATCATAGAAGAAAATTTTCCCAACTTAAAGAAAGAGATGTCCATAAATATAAAAGAGGCCTACAGAACACCAAATAGACTAGACCAGAAAAGAAACACATCACGTCACATCATAGTCAAAACACTAAATCTACAGAACAAAGAAAAGATATTAAAAGTAGCAAGGGGAAAAGGCCAAGTAACATATGAAGGTAGACCTATCAGAATCACACCAGACTTCTCATCAGAAACTATGAAAGCCAGAAGGGCCTGGGCAAGCATCATGGAGACTCTAAGAGATCACAAATGTCAACCCAGACTACTATACCCTGCAAAGCTTTCAATCAACATAGATGGAGAAAACAAAATATTCCATGACAAAACTAAATTTACGCAATATCTATACAGCAAACCAACCCTACAGAAGATACTAGAAGGAAAACTCCAATCCAACGAAAACGAATTCACCCAAGAAAACAGGGTATACAGATAATATCCCAACAAAAAGGAAAAGAAAACAAGCAATGAAACAAGGTAAGATCATCGACTCCATTACAAAAGGAACTAACATGCATTGGTCAATATTATCTATCAATATTAATGGACTCAACTCACCAATAAAAAGACACAGGCTAACAGAATGGTTACGGAAACAGGACCCAACATTCTGTTGCATCCAAGAAACACACCTATGCAACAAAGATAAACACTACCTCAGAGTAAAGGGCTGGAAAAATGTTTTTCAAGCAAATGGTTCCAGAAAACAAGCTGGAGTAGCCATCCTAATATCTAATAAAATAGACTTTCAACCCAAGTTAATCAAAAAAGATAAGGAGGGCCACTATATTCTCATCAAAGGAAAAATCCAACAAGAGGACATCACAATTTTGAATATCTATGCCCCAAATACAAGAGCACCTACATTCGTAAATGAAACAATATTAAAGCTTAAATCATACATTGATCCTAATACCTTAATAGTGGGAGACTTCAACACCCCACTCTCATCAAGGGACAGATCAACCAGACAGACACCAAATAGGGAAATGAAAGCACTCACAGAATCCCTAAATCAAATGGACCTAATAGATGTCTACAGATCTTTTCACCCAAACTCAAAAGAGTACACCTTCTTTTCAGCACCACATGGAACCTTCTCCAAAATAGACCATATAGTTGGTCACAAAGCAAGCCTCAACAGATACAAAAGGATTGAAATAATCCCTTGTATACTATCTGACCACCATGGACTAAAGCTGGACATCAACAACAACAGAAACAACAAAAAGCCGACACGCACATAGAAACTGAACAACTTACTACCCAATGGCAGCTGGGTCAAGGAAGAAATAAAGAAAGAAATTAAAGACTTTCTAGAATTCAATGAAAATGAAGGCACAACATACCCAAATTTATGGGACACATTGAAAGCAGTGCTCAGAGGAAAATTTATAGCACTAAGTGCCTACAAGAAGAAATCTGTAACATCACATACAAACAACTTAATGGCCCAACTGAAAAACCTAGAAAAAAAAGAAGCAGATACACCCAAGAGGAGCAGACGGCTGGAAATACTCAAAATAAGGGCAGAAATCAATCAATTAGAAACAAATAAAATTATCCAAAGAATCAATGAAACAAAGCTGGTTCTTTGAGAAAATCAACAAGATAGACAAACCCTTAGCCAAACTAACTAAAAAGCAGAGAGAAACCATACAAATCAGCAAAATCAGAAAGGAAAATGGGGACATAACTACAGACACTGAGGAAATCCAAACGTTTATTAGGTCATACTACAAAAGCCTATATGGCACAAAATTTGAAAATCTAAATGAAATGGATAACTTTCTTGACAGATTCCATCTACCAAAATTAAGTCAAGATCAGGTAGAAAGACTGAATAGTCCTATATCTCCCAAGGAAATTGAAGCAGTCATTAACAGTCTCCCCTCCAAAAAAAAGCCCTGGACCAGATGGCTTCAGCGCAGAATTCTACAAGACCTTCAAAGAAGTACTAACACCAATTCTCCACAAACTATTCCATAAAATAGAAACAGAAGGAACACTACCAAACTCATTCTATGAAGCCACAGTCACTTTGATACCTAAACCACACAAAGATCCAACAAAAAAAGAGAACTTCAGACCTATCTCTCTTATGAACATTGATGCAAAAATACTCAATAAAATACTTGCAAACCGAATCCAAGAACACATCAAAGATATCATCCACCATGACCAAGTAGGCTTCATCCCAGGAATGCAAGGGTGGTTCAACATACGGAAATCCATCAATGTAATCCACCACATAAACAAAATGAAGGAGAAAAACCACATGATCATCTCCTTAGATGCTGAAAAAGCATTTGACAAAGTCCAACACCCATTTATGTTTAAAGTCTTGGAGAGATCAGGGATACAAGGCACATACCTAAAGATAGTAAAGGCAATATACAGCAAGCCTATAGCCAACATCAAACTCAATGGAGAGAAACTTAAAGCAATCCCACTGAAATCAGGGACAAGACAAGGCTGCCCACTCTCTCCATATCTCTTTAACATTGTACTTGAAGTCCTAGCCAGAGCAATAAGACAACTAAAGGAGATCAAGGGGATACAAATCGGAAAGGAAGAGGTCAAAGTGTCACTATTTGCAGATGATATGATAGTATACATGAGCGAACCCAAAGATTCAACCAGAGAACTTCTTCAGCTGATAAACACCTTCAGCAAAGTGGCAGGATACAAAATCAACTCAAAAAAATCAGAAGCCCTCTTGTATACCAAAGACAAAAAGGCTGAGAAAGAAATTAGGGAAACAACACCCTTCACAATAGCCACTAATAACATAAAGTACCTTGGGGTGACTCTAACCAAGCAAGTGAAAGACCTGTTTGAGAAAAACTTCAAGTCTTTGAAGAAAGAAATTGAAGAAGATCTCAGAAGATGGAAAGATCTGCCGTGCTCATGGATTGGTAGGATTAACATTGTGAAAATGGCCATCCTGCCAAAAACAATCTACAGATTCAATGCAATTCCCATCAAAATACCAACTCAATTCTTTACAGACCTTGAAAAAAAGATTCTCAGCTTCATATGGAGAAACAAAACACCCAGAATCTCCAAAACGATCCCGTACAACAACAGATCATCTCGAAGTATCTCCATTCCTGATCTCAAGCTGTACTACAGGGCAACAGTAATAAAAACTGCATGGTATTGGCATAGAAACAGAAAGTAGGATCAATGGAATCGCATAGAAGACCCAGAAATAATCCCATACACCTATGAATACTCAATATTTGACAAAGAAGCCAAATCCATTCAATGGAAAAAAGACAGCATCTTCAACAAATGGTGCTGGACCAACTGGATGTCTACATGCAGAAAAACGAAAATAGATCCATATTTATCACCCTGCACAAAACTAAAGTCCAAGTGGATCAAGGACCTCAACATAAAACCAGATACTCTAAATCAGTTGGAAAAAAAAGTGGGAAACAGCCTAGAACTCATTGGCACAGGAGACAACTTCCTGAACAGAACACCAACAGCACAGGCTCTAAGAGCAACAATCAATAAATGGGACCTCATGAACCTGAAAAGCTTCTGTAAAGCAAAAGACACTGTCATCAAAACAAATAGACAGCCTACAGATTGGGAAAGAATCTTCACCAACCCTTTATCTGACAGAGGGCTAATATCAAGTGTATATAAAGAACTAAAGAAGCAGAAAAGCAACAAACCAAGTAATCCACTTAAAAAATGGGGAACAGAACTAAACAGAGAATTCTTGAAAGAGGAACATCGAATGGCAGAGAAACACTTAAAGAAATGCTCAACCTCATTAGCCATTAGGGAAATGCAAATCAAAATGACCCTGAGATTTCACCTTACACCCATGAGAATGGCCAAGATGAAAAACTCAAGTGATAGCACATGCTGGAGAGGTTGTGGAGAAAAGGGAACCCTCCTCCATTGCTGGTGAGAATGTAAACTGGTTCAACCACTCTGGAAGTCAATCTGGCGCTTTCTCAGACAACTAGGAGTAGTGCTACCTCAAGACCCAGCTATACCACTCCTAGGTATATACCCAAAATTTGCTCAAGTACACAACAAGGACATTTGTTCAACCATGTTCGTAGCAGCTTTATTTGTAATAGCCAGAAGTTGGAAACAAACCAGATGTCCATCAACGGAGGAATGGATACAGAAATTGTGGTATTTTTACACAATGGAATACTATTCAGCAATCAAAAAGGAGGAAATCATGAAATTTGCAGGCAAGTGGTGGGATCTAGAAAAGATCATTCTGAGTGAAGTATCCCAGAAGGAGAAAGACAAACTTGGTATATACTTGCTTATATAGACCTACAGGACATGATAAACATAATGAAATCTACACACCTAAAGAAGATAATCAAGAAAGTGAACACAGGCGAAGGTGATTAATCCTCATTTAGAAAGACAAATGGGATGTGCATTGAACTTATGACAGGAGTCTACCACAAAAGGCATCTGAAAGACTCTACCTAGAAGTGTTTCAAAGCAGACACTAAGACTCATAACCAAACCCTCGGCAGAGTGCAGGGAATCATATGAAAGAAGGGAAGTTAGTATGATATGGAAAGGATAGGAGCTCTACAAGGACCAAATATATCTGGGCACAGGGTCTTTTCTGAGACCGACACTCAACCAAGGACCATCTATGGATATAACCTAGAACTTCTGCTGGGATGTGGCCTGTGGTAGCTCAGTAACCAAGTAGTTTTCCAAAGTAAGGGGAACACGGACTATTTCTAACAGGATCTCAAGGGCAGGCTGTTTGACACCCCCCCCCCCCCAGGGGAGGAGCAGTCTGTTAGGCCACAGAGGAGGACTTTGCAGCCAGCCCTGAAGATACCTGATAAAACAGGGTCAGATGAAAGGGGAGGAGGTCCTCCCCTATCAGTGGACTTGGAAAGGGGCAGGGAGGAGACCAGGGAGGGAGTGTGGGGTTGGGGAGGGAATGAGGGAGTGGAATACAGCTGGGACACAGAGTTAACAAAATGTAACTAAAAAGAAAAATAAAATAAAAAAAAAGAACGAAAGGGGCAGGGAGGAGATGAGGGAGGGAGGGTGGGAGGGAATAAGGGAGGGGGCTACGTCTGGGATACAAAGTAAATAACCTGTGATTAATATAAAAAAATAAAAATTATAAAAAAATGTTTATGTATTCTTTTAGACATCATAGGATTACTTAAAATAATTTGAATATTCATTATACAGTTGTTTAGAACTCCAGGTCTTAGTGTCAATTAAACTACCTATCAGATCAGATTTTGTATGTAGAAATCCACAAGTTATAACACTCCCTTAGATGGTTCTAGAAAAGAAAACTGCTTTCTGTTTTAGATTAACTGCACAGTACCAACAGTAGCTTCAAAATGACATCGCACTTCTGGCATGTGGTGTGAAGAACTTGGCTGTTATCAATGTTCTCTTTTAAAAGCCAAATCACTCTAAGGTAGCATTGGGGTTTTGAAGATGTGTTTTCACTCTACAATTTTAAAGGATCATTTTTCTACCTCTAAGTGAAAGTCAATTCAAAGCTTTTTAAAACATTCACTACGTGTATGTGTGTGTTCTTGCCTATTCATGTATAGATCTATGTGCATACAACCATACTCTCGTGGGAAGTTCAAAGACAATCTGCAGAGTCCTTCCTTTCAGCGAGTCAAACTCAGGTCATCAGGCTTTGCAGCAAGTGCCTTTATCTGCTGGATCATGCCCCAGCCCTAACACTGAGATTTTATTTATTAAATTTTTCATGTATACCAGAAGGCAGTTAGAAATAAAGAATTTGTTATAACGGTTGTCATTTTAAATGACTATAGGAAAGGATGGTAATGCAATCATGGCACGATTTGGCTTAAATATGTTCTAGTTAAATATGTGTTTCTCCATGTTTCAAATCTGACTGTTAGACATAGGATCAAGTACAAGGTTATATCTTAATCAACTACGAGCATAACACATCTTAAAATTAAACTTAAAATAGCACCCTGAACAAAACTGAAGTCCAAGTGGATCAAAGACCTCAACATAAAACCAGACACATTAAATCGGCTAGAAAAAAAGTGGAGAATACCCTAGAACTCATTGATACAGGAGAAAACTTCCTGAACAGAACACCAACAGCACTGGCTGTAAGAGCAACAATCAATAAATGGGACCTCATGAAGTTGAAAAGCTTCTGTAAAGCAACAGACACCGTCATCAAAATAAAGTGACTGCCTACAGATTGGGAAAGAATCATCACCAACCCTTTATCTGACAGAGGACTCATATCCAATATATATAAAGAACTAAACAAGCTGAAAAGCAACAAACCAAGTAATCCACTTAAAAAATGGGGAACAGAACTAAAGAGAGAATTCTCTGTAGAGGAATATTGAATGGCAGAGAAGCACTTAAAGAAATGCTCAACCTCATTAGCCATTAGGGAAATGCAAATCAAAACAACCCTGAGATTTCACCTTACACCCATGAGAATGGCCAAGATAAAAAACTCAAGGGACAACACATGCTGGAGAGGTTGTGGAGAAAGGGGAACCCTTCTCCACTGCTGGTGGGATTGTAAACTTGTACAATCACTCTGAAAATCAATCTGGCGCTTTCTCAGACAACTAGGAATAGTGCTTCCTCAAGATCCAGCCATACCACTCCTAGGCATATACCCAAAAGAGGACAAAAAGGACATTTGCTCAACCATGTTTGTAGGAGCTTTATTTGTAATAGCCAGAAGCTGGAAACAACCCAGATGCCCTTCAACTGAAGAATGGATGCAGAAACTGTGGTACATCTATACAATGGAGTATTACTCAGCAATGAAAAATAAGGAAATCATGAAATTTGCAGGTAAATGGTGGGACCTGGAAAGGATCATCCTGAGTGAGTTGTCCCAGAAGCAAAAAGACACACATGGTGTATACGCACTCATATAAACATATAACATAGAATAAACCCACTAAAATCTGTACATCTAAACAAACTAAGCAAAAGAGAGGACCCTAACTAAAATGTTCAATCCCCATCCTGAAAGGCAAAGAGGATGGACATCAGAAGAAAAAGAAAATAGGAAACAACCTCGGAACCTGCTACAGAGGGCCTCTGAAAGCCAGAAGAAAACAGGAAACAACCTTGAAACCTGCCACATAGGGCCTCTGAAAGCCTCTGCAGTATAGACTGTCAAAGCAGATGCTGAGCCTGATGGCCAACTGATGGGCAGAGTGAATGAAATTTTATGTAAGAAGTGGGAAATAGTAAGAGCTGGAGGGGATGGGAACTCCACAAGCAGAGTAACAGAACAAGATAATTTGAACACAGGGCACTTCCCAGAGACTCATACTCCAACCAAGGACTATTCGTGGAGATAACCTAGAACTCCTGCATAGATGTAGCCCGTGGCAGTTCAGTGTCCAAGTGGGTTACCTAGTAATGGGAAGAGGGACTGCCTCTGACATAATCTGATTGGCCTGCTCTTTGATCACCTCCCCCTGAGGGGGGAGCAGCCTACCAGGCCACAGTAGAGGACAATGCAGCCAATTTTGATGAGAACTGATAGACTAAGATCAGAAAGGAGAGGAGAACCTCCCCTATCAGTGGACTTGGAGAGTGGCATGCATGTAGAAAGGGGAGGGAGGGTGGGATCGGGAGGGGAGGATGGAGGGGCTTATGGGGGGATACAAAATAAAGTGTAATTAATAAAAAAATTTAAAAAATAGCACTTATTCTGTATGCTAGCTTATCTACTTTAATCACTTGCAATTGCCTAGAATATTCTAAAGGATGGACTTTCTTATTTGGTCTGATAATATAACTGAAAATTGAATCTGTTTTTAATAAATAAGAAATTATGACAACATGTTTGGAAAAAAGGTTTTTATGTAAGATCCCTTCTTTCAAAATGCAGAAAATGTTTTCTTTTTTAAATTTAATTTTATTTATGTATTATTTACTTATTAAAATTTATTCACTTTGTATTCCTGCTGCTGCCCCCTCCCTTGTCTCCTCCAAGGCCCACCTACCCTCCCTTTTTCCCCTATGCCCTTTCCCTCGTACCATGACAGGAGAAGGCCTCCTCTCATTCTATCTGACCCTAGCTTATCAGGTCTCACCAAGGCTGGTTGCATTATTTTCCTCTGTGGCCTGGCAAGGCTGCAACTCCCAGGAGGTGTGATCAGAGAGCCAGGCACTGAGTTCATGTCAGAGACAGCCCCTGGAACACCTACTGGAGAACCAACTTGGAAACTGAGCAGTCAATGGGCTCCTGTTGTCCCAGGTAATTTGGCTCTGTTGTTCTCCTTGTGGAGTTCCTTTCCCCTCCAGGTCTTTCTATCTTCCAGAAATTGTTTTCTAATATATTTTTTCCTTTTCACAGAAGGCATATGAAAATAAAACAAATCTGTTTCTAAAAATGTCATTGCAAAAAAGAATTTTCTCTCTGGGAATAAATGCCCTGGCATTGAATAAATAATCAAAATTCTATTCCTCCCTTTCCCAGCCTTAAAGTACGTGGTTGGAATCAATGGTCTCATTGAACTTTACACAAGTCTGAAGTCACTTGGTTACTTTATGCATGTGAGTATAACATTTTAAAAAATAAATTGTTGAGTATAATTTACCAGTTCGTGCATTCTCAATTTTTTTACATTTTAATATATGTATTTGTTCAATAAGGGTTTAATTCAATAAGGCTTTAATTTATGTTAGAAGATGACTATACAAATATAAAAAACATCACATTAAGAGAAAAATCTACATAAAATTTGCAAAATTAAAGGAACTTATTAGGTTTTTATAACACTGTTGCATAATAAATTACTACAAGCTTAGCATTGAGTGTGGAAAGTTGGCAGGATGGAGGAATGTGTACATTTCTGCTCATTTCTGAGATCAAGAAAAAGAGGAACTGCTGACATGACCATAGGAAGGAATATCTTAACTCAGTTTTCTGTCCAGTGTCTATAAATTAGCCTAGTGATTAACCTCAGAGCAACCAGGGCTGTCCATGTGTTATGTCCACACTCTACGGCACATGGCAACATAAAGCCTGGGGATGAGGAGTACCTTACACACCCGAGGCAAGGTAGGCAAAAGGTATTACGGCTTTTATCAAAGGAAAGTAAGCCATAAGAATGTCACAAGTAGAGAGTCGGGGGTGGCGCCGTGGCCTGGATGCCCTCAGGTATAGGACACCTCATGGACCTTTAGTCTCACGTGGCCTGGGGTTGCTCCACGCTGTGGAAGCTGCGCACCATGCTGGACTTCACAGCGGCCTGAAGTGTCCTCCTGGTTGCTGCTGAGGAGCCGAGGAGTCGGAGAGCGAGGAAGTTCACTTGGGCTGAATGGCGGCTCTAGGCCTGCCCCTTGGTGGAATGGAGGAAGTCTTCTTTGTTGTAGTCGTGCGCTGCAAGCCACCGTTCTCCTGAGAATTTCTAATAAAAGCAACTGCATGCGTGTGGTAATAGTAGGACAATATGCTCAGTATAATTTAATTACTGCTTATGATTATTAAAAAGAAGAGCTATAGACAAACCAAGTGGGCTTGAACGCACGATTTGCATTATTAGAATTGCTCTTGGACAGAGATCACAAGCATTAAATCAAGTTGATAGAGAACAAGTTGAAAATAAGTTGTTTTTTGTTTTGTTTTGTTTTGTTTTGTTTTGTTTGTTTGTTTTTTTTTTTGGTAGCAGCAGTTGTAGTCCCCATTTTCTCAGAGTATTAACAAAACAAAACAAAAACAATTAACAAAGAGAAACAAATGCTACAATGATCTTGATAAAATAAATCTGAATATTCAAGTATGACTGATGTGATTTCCATTATATTCAAGAAAAAGCATAAAAATAGTGCCGCACTTATAAAAATGCACCGTTAGCCAAGGGAAATGAAAGAATATGCTCTCTGCGACTTGCCTCTATCCCCCCTCAACCTGATTTTAGTTATTCTAACAGAAAGTTGGAACAGTTCTTTCTTGTTCCCCCAAAAATGTTTGTAAGGTAGCTGCATACATTTTCTTTTCTCTGACTCCATCACCTTGTCCTCTGCCTTGGAGTATTGATTTTTTTTCACAATATATATATATTTTTTCATCTAGGTAGAAATTACAAAGTCAAACACACATCTAGGAGTCACATTCTGTGTCAGTGTTGCTGTAGGGGAGAGGGGCTGAGAAGAGAGGGGCTGCAGCAGGGATAGAGGGGTGGGATATTTAATACTTGAAAGGTGGGTGCTGTAGGAAGACTCCTGAAAGCATGGCACACCTTGAAAAGCAAGACCTTGTTCTTTACAGAAATGTAAACAGACAGAGGAACAGGACCAGGCTCCTGAACTGCAGTGAGGCAAAACCCATAGCATTGTAAAAACTCTTTTGCATGTTAAATATAGGATAACTAAATAGGACTTTTTTTAAGTTATTTATTCGTTGTTTTTTATTAGAAAAAAAAAAAGAAAAGAAAAGCAGCATGGGAATAAGTTAACCAACTACAATACAGATTGCAATTTTATGACACTTTTTTTTTTTGTTCTAAGAAGAATCCATCAGCAGAAGTGCTACGTTCTCATGAATAAAATGCTGTTTCTGTCCTGCTCTTGATATTTCGATACAGGCAGAAAAAAAAATCTTGTTCACATGGTTGAAATCACTAGCATAAGTTTGTTGAGTTCCTAACAGAAAATCAGAATATGCTCACAAAATTCAATTAAAAATGTTTCATGAGGAGAGCCTAACGCCAAGATATCTTGTTTGTTAAATTTGCCTTTGATAAGTGTTTTCTAAAATCAATGAATGTGTAACTGAGGCGCTACAAAGGATAGCTAATTGTTTTTTTTTTTTTTTTTTTTTGTTACTACTTTACAGAACTCTCCATTCATGGAGAGTCTCTCAGGAGGTGAGTATATTAGTTGATATCATCAAAGAAAAAGTTTGTTGTAATTGTTGAGCCATTGCCTACAATAATTGCTTTTTTAGCCCCGAGGTTGGGTTTCAAAGCTGGAATTATGAATATTTTATATTATATTATTTTCATATTCAATCTGCATACCTTATGCAAATTAACTTTCTTAAAGCCTCCCGCTGACCTTTACTTCATTGAAGGAAATTAAATTGTAGAATGAATCTGCTTCGGGAAATCTGTTTTTGTGGAAATGAATCCTCCTGTATATTGTTGAGCATGAGGAGAAGCCTGCAGCATATCAAGTTATTAATTTTATCATATAGTGAAAAATAGCTAGCTCATTCATAAGGAATTAACAATAAACTACTTTTATTTAGGAAGAAATTAAACATCCAGGGTTTAGAGTATCACAGTACTGTAGAGGCTTAGGCTGTAGTTAGTCTGGTGTTTCTGTATTTTGTTTGTTTCTGTTTCCCAGCTTTAATGCTGCTTTACATGCTGTACCCTGGCCCTCTCGGCAGCGTATCAGTGTTTAAGAGTGATGAGGCACATATTAAGAGAAACTATTTTGATCCTGTAAAAATCTGCAAACACTATATTTGTACTTTGAATGATATGCTCACAGATTAAGAAATAAAAAAAAAAATTTCCTAAGCAGCTAGATTTACGCTAGATACAAGTTTTACATGGAATTACACATAAAGTGTTTTCTGTTGTATCTGCTTAACTTTTTAAAGCCAGGATGATTTCTGATGGAAATAAAACTGTAAGTTGTGTGGATTTTTTATCATTATTATTTCTAAATCCTAGCTGTCTACTAAAATCTAGACATGTGACCCAATGATGACTCGTAGCATCAATGTCTTATCTTATGCACTGAAGGAGATAAATTTCAGGCTAGCCATGCTTCGTTCAGCTGTAAATTCACATTGGATCTTATTTTCAAGACTCCAAAATTGTGTTGTGTGGACTTTACTTCATTTATCTTAATGTTTTGAGTCAATTGTCAAATTAAAGTGATTTTAAATGTAACAGCATACATGGAATAAAATTATAGGCATTTGATGTTTATTCTTGTACACAGAATAAGTTTGTTTGTAAGGAAAATTGAAAGAAAAAACATCTTTAAGGACAAAATATGTTAATATTAAAAAATGTCAATATATATCACTACACATAGGAAATTTTTCTTCTGTTTGAAGAACTTTTCATTATATGTATGGGTATATGTGTTTGGTATCTGTGATTGGTTATGTCTATATATGATTTATACAAATGTAATGTGTGTATAATGTGTATACAAAGGTATGCGTTTTGATAACTGTGAGTATGTGTGCATACGTACCATTTGACTCATGTACATGTCAGAAGACAACATCACGTGTCACACTTCAGTGTCCACCAGGTTTGAGACTGGGTCTCCTTGTTTGTTCAGGCCTGACCTCAGAGGGATTCTCTGTCTCTGCAACCCACTCTACCTTAAAATTGCTCATATTACAGACACAAGCCTTTACATGGGAAGTGAAGATATCTACTTAGGTTCTCATAGTTTCCCTGCAAGCACCATCACCCACTGCTACCTCACCTCAGTCCTTGAAACAATTGAACAATTTTTTATGCCATTATATGGAATATATATCCTGATTATAATTACCCTTTCTTCTATTCCTCCCACTTCCTTTCTACCTCTCCTCCCCTCCAGATCCATCTTCTGCCTGTTCTTATTCATAAACAAACAGGCTTGTAAGGGAAAATAAAATAAAATAATAATAAAATAGAGCAAAACTAGCACATTGGAATAGGATAAAGCAAACAGAAGCAAAAGAGCCCAAGAGAAGGCACAAGAAGCAAACATCTACGTTTTCACACTTTGGGATTCCATAAAAATACTAAGCTTGTAGCCATAATAAATATACAAACAATCTATAAGGTGAAAAAGACAATAAACATCCCTTAAGAATGCAATAAACCCTTCTCCATTGCTAGTGGGAATGTAAACTTGTACAACCACTTTGGAAATTAATCTGGCACTTTCTCAGACAATTAGAAATAATGCTTCCTCAAGATCCAGCTATATCACTCTTAAGCATATATCCAAAATATGCTCAAGTACACAACAAGGACATTTGCTCAACCATGTTTGTAGCAACTTTGTTTGTAATAGCGAGAACCTGGAAACAACCTAGATGTGCCTCAACTGAAGATTGAATACAAAAAATGTGGTACATTTACAGTATGGAATACTACTCAACAATTAAAAAAAAGGAAATCATGAA
This sequence comes from Psammomys obesus, assembly GCF_907164565.1. Lineage (NCBI taxonomy): Eukaryota > Metazoa > Chordata > Mammalia > Rodentia > Muridae > Psammomys > Psammomys obesus. Next base: position 25,244,825 of record NW_026596057.1, on the reverse strand, counting down.
ATTTGCAGGCAAATGTTAAGATCCAGAAAAGATCATCCTGAGTGAGGTATCCCAGAAGCAGAAAGACACACATGGTATATACTCACTTATAAGTGGGTATTAGACATATAATATAGGATAAACATACTAAAATCTATACACCTTAAGAAGCTAAGCAAGAAGGAAGACCCGGGGTAAAATGATCAATCCTCACTCAGGGACAAACAGGATGGACATTGGAAGGGGGAGGAAACAGGAAACAGGGCAGGAGCCTACAACAGAGGGCCTCTGAAAGATTCTACCCAGCAATTCATTAAAGCAGATGCTGAGGCTCATAGCCAAACTTTGGGCAGAGTGCAGGGAATCTTATGAAAGAAGTAGGAAATAGTAAGACCTGCAGAAGACAGGAGCTCCACAAAGAGATCAATAGAACCAAAAAATCTGGACCCAGGGGTGTTTTCTGAGACTGATACTCCAACCAAGGACCATGCATGGAGATAACCTACAATCCCTGCACAGATGTAGCTCATGCCGCCTCAGTCTCCAAGTGGGTACCCTAGTTAGGGGAACAGGGATTGTATCTGACATGAACTCAGTGTCTGGCTCTCAGATCACCTTCCTCTGAGTGGGGAGCAGCCTTACCCAGCCACAGAAGAAAACAGTGCAGTCAGTCCTGATGAGAACTGATAGGCTAGGGTTAGATGAATGTAGAGGAGTACCTCCCCTATCAGTGGCCTTGGAGAGGGGCATGGAAGGAGAAGAGGGAGGGTGGGATTGGGAAGGAATGAAGAAGGGGCTACAGCTGGGATACAAAAGTGAATAAACTAAAATTAATATAAATATTAAAATTAACAAAGTTTAAAAACAAAAAAGAATAAAATAAAAGTATAATATATATATATACTTATATATATTTGCTCAACCATATATATATATGTATATATATAAGTATATATATATTTATACTTATATATTATACTTTTATTTTTTTGTTTGTTTGTTTTTTGTTCTTATTCAATGACTTACATTCTTCAGTAATGGGGCCTTGCTGCCAGTTTGTGGACAGCAACCTATAGTCTTGGCAATAGTATAGGTTGTTTGGAGGTTCCCATGAAGAAACTTATTGGCCATCACTTACTTAAATGAAACCCAAACCTGGTCCTGAAAGCTTCATTTGGTGACAAGCAATGACCAATCAAGACTTAGACTCTCCTATTATTTTGAGATTTTATTTAGATGGCCTTCAGACATCTAGATATTTTAGAAAGCTTCTACTACAGTACATTTCTGTACTACAGCTGTGATGATGCTTAATTTAAGCTGTCTCTCTCACTATTACCTCCCTTGACCTCAGCTTCCCTTCCTTGCCCACATGAACTTCAAATTCAAGCCCCCAATCAATTCATAACTATCTTTTATTTATGTTTCCTAATGAAATATATCCAGACCCTAGTCCCATATTCTGTACCTAACCTTTTTGGTTCTATAATTCTATAATTTATAGCTTGGTTATTGTTGACTTAACAGCCAATATCCATATGTGCACCATATTTATCTTTGTAGGTATGGGAAACCCATTTTAAATTATTTTATATGGTTCCATCTAGTTACTTATGGATTTCGTTATTTCATTATTTTAATGACCAGGGAATACTCCAGCGTATAAATGTAATATATTTTCCTTATTAATTATTTTGTTGAGGGACATCTAGGTAGTTTTCAATTTGGGGCTATTATGAACAGACCATCAGTGAATATAGTTAAGCAAGTGTCTCTGTGGTAGGATGAAGTACTTTCTGGTATATGCCCAAGAATATATAGTTAGATCTTGAGGTAGATCAAGCCTCATTTTTCTATGTAATGGCCACACTGAATTCCACAGTTGCTGTAGAGTTTACACTTCCACTAACAATGGATAAGTATTTCTATTACTCTACATGCTTACCAGCATGAGCTTTCACTTGTTTGACTGATCTTAAATATTCTGACAGATTAAAGATGAAATCACAAGGAAGTTTTTATTTGCATTTTCCTGATGGCTAAGGATGTTGAACATTTATTTAAGTGTTTCTCAGTCATTTAATTTTCTCTTTTAAGAAATCTGTTTAGATCTGCACCTCACTTTTATTTTTTAATTTTTTAATTAATATTTTAATATTAGTTACAGTTTATTAACTTTGTATCCCACCTGTATTCTACTCCCTCATGCCCTCCTAATCCCACTCTCCCTCCCTCCTCTCTTCTCTGCCCTTTCCAAGTCCACTGATAGAGGAGGACCTCCTCCCCTTTCGTCTGACCTTAACTTATCAGGTATCTTCAGGACTGGCTGCAAAGTCCTCCTCTGTGGCCTAGCAGGGTTGCTCCTCCCCACTTTTTTTTCTAGCCGATTTAATGTGTCTGGTTGTATGTTGAGGTCTTTGACCCACTTGGACTTCAGTTTTGTGTAGGGTGATAAGTATGGATCTATTTTTATTTTTCTACATGTAGACATCCAGTTGGACCAGCACCATTTGTTGAAGATGCTGTCTTTTTCCCATTGAATTGATTTGGCATCTTTGTCAAAAATCAGGTGTCCATAAGTGTGTGGATTTATGTCAGGGTCTTCTATTCGATTCCATTGATCCACCAGTCTGTTTCTATGCCAGTACCGTGAAGTTTTTAGTATTGATGAAGTTTAGTATTATAGTATAGCTTGAGAGCAGGAATGGAGATACCACCTGAAGATCTTTTACTGTACAGAATTGTGTTAGCAATTCTTGGTTTCTTGTTGTTCCATATGAAGGTGAGAATTTTTCTTTCAAGGTCTGTAAAGAATTGTGTTAGTAATTTCATGGGAATTGCATTGAATCTGTAGATTGCTTTTGTTAAGATGGCCATTTTTATTATATTAATCCTGCCAAGCCATGAGCATGGGAGATCTTTCCATCTTCTGATATCTTCTAATTCTTTCTTCAGAGACTGGAAATTTTTTTTATACAAGTCTTGGTTACATTCACACCAAGGTACTTTATTTCCTTTGTGGCTATTGTGAAGGATATTGTTTCCCTAATTTCTTTCTCCTCCATTTTGTCCTTTGTATATAGAAAGGCTACTGATTTTTTTGAGTTAATTTTGTTGTTTTTTTTTTTATTTTTTTATTTTTTATTTTATTTTTCTTTTTAGTTACATTTTGTTAACTCTGTGTCCCAGCTGTATCCCGCTCCCTCATTCCCTCCCCAACCCCACACTCCCTCCCTGGTCTCCTCCCTGCCCCTTTCCAAGTCCCCTGATAGGGGAGGACCTCCTCCCCTTTCATCTGACCCTGTTTTATCAGGTATCTTCAGGGCTGGCTGCAAAGTCCTCCTCTGTGGCCTAACAGACTGCTCCTCCCCTGGGGTGGGGGTCAAACAGCCTGCCCTTGAGATCCTATTAGAAATAGTCCGTGTTCCCCTTACTTTGGAAAACTACTTGGTTACTGAGCTACCACAGGCCACATCCGAGCAGAAGTTCTAGGTTATATCCATAGATGGTCCTTGGTTGAGTGTCAGTCTCAGAAAAGACCCTGTGCCCAGATATATTTGGTCCTTGTGGAGCTCCTATCCTTTCCATATCATACTAACTTCCCTTCTTTCATATGATTCCCTGCACTCTGCCGAGGGTTTGGTTATGAGTCTTAGTGTCTGCTTTGAAACACTGCTAGGTAGAGTCTTTCAGATGCCTTTTGTGATAGACTCCTGTCATAAGTTCAATGCACATCCCATTTGTCTTTCTAAATGAGGATTAATCACCTTCGCCTGTGTCCACTTTCTTGATTATCTTCTTTAGGTGTGTAGATTTCATTATGTTTATCATGTCTTGTAGGTCTATATAAGCGAGTATATACCAAGTTTGTCTTTCTCCTTCTGGGATACTTCACTCAGAATGATCTTTTCTAGATCCCACCACTTGCCTGCAAATTTCATGATTTCTTCCTTTTTGATTGCTGAGTAGTATTCCATTGTGTAAAAATACCACAGTTTCTGTATCCATTCCTCCGTTGATGGACATCTGGGTTGTTTCCAAGTTCTGGCTATTACAAATAAAGCTGCTATGAACATGGTTGAACAAATGTCCTTGTTGTGTACTTGAGCAAATTTTGGGTATATACCTAGGAGTGGTATAGCTGGGTCTTGAGGTAGCACTACTCCTAGTTGTCTGAGAAAGCGCCAGATTGACTTCCAGAGTGGTTGAACCAGTTTACATTCCCACCAGCAATGGAGGAGGGTTCCCTTTTCTCCACAACCTCTCCAGCATGTGCTATCACTTGAGTTTTTCATCTTGGCCATTCTGATGGGTGTAAGGTGATATCTCAGGGTCGTTTTGATTTGCATTTCCCTAATGGCTACTGAGGTTGAGCATTTCTTTAAGTGTTTCTCTGCCATTCGACGTTCCTCTTTCGAGAATTCTCTGTTTAGCTCTGTTCCCCATTTTTTAAGTAGATTACTTGGTTTGTTGCTTTTCTGCTTCTTTAGTTCTTTATATATACTTGATATTAGCCCTCTGTCAGATAAAGGGTTGGTGAAGATTCTTTCCCAATCTGTAGGCTGTCTATTTGTTTTGATGACAGTGTCTTTTGCTTTACAGAAGCTTTTCAGTTTCATGAGGTCCCATTTATTGATTGTTGCTCTTAGAGCCTGTGCTGTTGGTGTTCTGTTCAGGAAGTTCTCTCCTGTGCCAATGAATTCTAGGCTGTTTCCCACTTTTTTTTCCAGCTGATTTAGAGTATCTGGTTTTATGTTGAGGTCCTTGATCCACTTGGACTTTAGTTTTGTGCAGGGTGATAGATATGGATCTATTTTCATTTTTCTGCATGTAGACATCCAGTTGGTCCAGCACCATTTGTTGAAGATGCTGTCTTTTTTCCATTGAATGGATTTGGCTTCTTTGTCAAATATTGAGAATTCATAGGTGTGTGGGTTTATTTCTGGGTCTTGTATGCGATTCCATTGATCCTCCTTTCTGTTTCTATGCCAATACCATGCAGTTTTTATTACTGTTGCCCTGTAGTACAGCTTGAGATCGGGAATGGAGATACCTCCAGATGATCTGTTGTTGTACAGGATCGTTTTGGAGATTCTGGGTGTTTTGTTTCTCCATATGAAGCTGAGAATCTTTTTTTCAAGGTCTGTAAAGAATTGAGTTGGTATTTTGATGGGAATTGCATTGAATCTGTAGATTGCTTTTGGCAGGATGGCCATTTTCACAATGTTAATCCTACCAATCCATGAGCACGGGAGATCTTTCCATCTTCTGAGATCTTCTTCAATTTCTTTCTTCAAAGACTTGAAGTTTTTCTCAAATAGGTCTTTCACTTGCTTGGTTAGAGTCACACCAAGGTACTTTATGTTGTTAGTGGCTATTGTGAAGGGTGTTGTTTCCCTAATTTCTTTCTCAGCCTTTTTGTCTTTGGTATACAAGAGGGCTTCTGATTTTTTTGAGTTGATTTTGTATCCTGCCACTTTGCTGAAGGTGTTTATCAGCTGAAGAAGTTCTCTGGTTGAATCTTTGGGTTCGCTCATGTATACTATCATATCATCTGCAAATAGTGACACTTTGACCTCTTCCTTTCCGATTTGTATCCCCTTGATCTCCTTTAGTTGTCTTATTGCTCTGGCTAGGACTTCAAGTACAATGTTAAAGAGATATGGAGAGAGTGGGCAGCCTTGTCTTGTCCCTGATTTCAGTGGGATTGATTTAAGTTTCTCTCCATTGAGTTTGATGTTGGCTATAGGCTTGCTGTATATTGCCTTTACTATCTTTAGGTATGTGCCTTGTATCCCTGATCTCTCCAAGACTTTAAACATAAATGGGTGTTGGACTTTGTCAAAGGCTTTTTCAGCATCTAAGGAGATGATCATGTGGTTTTTCTCCTTCATTTTGTTTATGTGGTTGATTACATTGATGGATTTCCGTATGTTGAACCACCCTTGCATTCCTGGGATGAAGCCTACTTGGTCATGGTGGATGATATCTTTGATGTGTTCTTGGATTCAGTTTGCAAGTATTTTATTGAGTATTTTTGCATCAATGTTCATAAGAGAGATAGGTCTGAAGTTCTCTTTTTTGGTTGGATCTTTGTGTGGTTTAGGTATCAAAGTGACTGTGGCTTCATAGAATGAGTTTGGTAGTGTTCCTTCTGTTTCTATTTTATGGAATAGTTTGTGGAGAATTGGTGTTAGTACTTCTTTGAAGGTCTTGTAGAATTCTGCGCTGAAGCCATCTGGTCCAGGGCTTTTTTTGGAGGGGAGACTGTTAATGACTGCTTCTATTTCCTTGGGAGATATAGGACTATTCAGTCTTTCTACCTGATCTTGACTTAATTTTGGTAGATGGAATCTGTCAAGAAAGTTATCCATTTCATTTAGATTTTCAAATTTTGTGCCATATAGGCTTTTGTAGTATGACCTAATAAACGTTTGGATTTCCTCAGTGTCTGTAGTTATGTCCCCATTTTCCTTTCTGATTTTGCTGATTTGTATGGTTTCTCTCTGCTTTTTAGTTAGTTTGGCTAAGGGTTTGTCTATCTTGTTGATTTTCTCAAAGAACCAGCTTTGTTTCATTGATTCTTTGGATAATTTTATTTGTTTCTAATTGATTGATTTCTGCCCTTATTTTGAGTATTTCCAGCCGTCTGCTCCTCTTGGGTGTATCTGCTTCTTTTTTTTCTAGGTTTTTCAGTTGGGCCATTAAGTTGTTTGTATGTGATGTTACAGATTTCTTCTTGTAGGCACTTAGTGCTATAAATTTTCCTCTGAGCACTGCTTTCAATGTATCCCATAAATTTGGGTATGTTGTGCCTTCATTTTCATTGAATTCTAGAAAGTCTTTAATTTCTTTCTTTATTTCTTCCTTGACCCAGCTGCCATTGGGTAGTAAGTTGTTCAGTTTCTATGTGCGTGTCGGCTTTTTGTTGTTTCTGTTGTTGTTGATGTCCAGCTTTAGTCCATGGTGGTCAGATAGTATACAAGGGATTATTTCAATCCTTTTGTATCTGTTGAGGCTTGCTTTGTGACCAACTATATGGTCTATTTTGGAGAAGGTTCCATGTGGTGCTGAAAAGAAGGTGTACTCTTTTGAGTTTGGGTGAAAAGATCTGTAGACATCTATTAGGTCCATTTGATTTAGGGATTCTGTGAGTGCTTTCATTTCCCTATTTGGTGTCTGTCTGGTTGATCTGTCCCTTGATGAGAGTGGGGTGTTGAAGTCTCCCACTATTAAGGTATTAGGATCAATGTATGATTTAAGCTTTAATATTGTTTCATTTACGAATGTAGGTGCTCTTGTATTTGGGGCATAGATATTCAAAATTGTGATGTCCTCTTGTTGGATTTTTCCTTTGATGAGAATATAGTGGCCCTCCTTATCTTTTTTGATTAACTTGGGTTGAAAGTCTATTTTATTAGATATTAGGATGGCTACTCCAGCTTGTTTTCTGGAACCATTTGCTTGAAAAACATTTTTCCAGCCCTTTACTCTGAGGTAGTGTTTATCTTTGTTGCATAGGTGTGTTTCTTGGATGCAACAGAATGTTGGGTCCTGTTTCCGTAACCATTCTGTTAGCCTGTGTCTTTTTATTGGTGAGTTGAGTCCATTAATATTGATAGATAATATTGACCAATGCATGTTAGTTCCTTTTGTAATGGAGTCGATGATCTTACCTTGTTTCATTGCTTGTTTTCTTTTCCTTTTTGTTGGGATATTATCTGTATACCCTGTTTTCTTGGGTGAATTCGTTTTCGTTGGATTGGAGTTTTCCTTCTAGTATCTTCTGTAGGGTTGGTTTGCTGTATAGATATTGTGTTAATTTAGTTTTGTCATGGAATATTTTGTTTTCTCCATCTATGTTGATTGAAAACTTTGCAGGGTATAGTAGTCTGGGTTGACATTTGTGATCTCTTAGAGTCTCCATGATGCTTGCCCAGGCCCTTCTGGCTTTCATAGTTTCTGGTGAGAAGTCTGGTGTGATTCTGATAGGTCTACCTTCATATGTTACTTGGCCTTTTTCCCTTGCTGCTTTTAATATCTTTTCTTTGTTCTGTAGATTTAGTGTTTTGACTATGATGTGACGTGATGTGTTTCTTTTCTGGTCTAGTCTATTTGGTGTTCTGTAGGCCTCTTGTATATTTATGGACATCTCTTTCTTTAAGTTGGGAAAATTTTCTTCTATGATTTTTTTGAAAATATTTTCTGGACCTTGGAGCCTGGAGTCTTCTTTTTCCTCAATTCCTATTATTCTTAGATTTTGTCTTTTCATAGCATCCTTGATTTCTTGGATATTTTGTGATTGGAATTTTTCTGATTTTACTTTTTCTTTGAGAGAAGTATCAATTTCTGCAAGTGTGTCTTCAGCTCCAGAGATTCTCTCTTCCATCTCTTGTATTCTGTTGGTGATGCTTACTTTTGTGGTTCCTGATCTTTTCTCCAAGTTCTCCAGCTCAAGAGTTTTCTCACTTTGTGTTTTCTTTATTGATTCTAATTCTGTTTTCATGCCTTGCACCATTTCTTTTATGTGTTTGAATTTGGATTCCTGTCTCTTTACGATGGACTCTATTTCTTTGTTCATTTCCTTTTTGTATGCCACTAATTTCTTCTCTACTTGTGCCTCTATTTGTTTGGCTATGTTTGCCTGTGTTTCTTTAAGGGTTTTGTCTATTTCTTCTTTCTTTACCTCCAATTGACTGGCCATCTCTTTGAAAGATTTGTTCATTTCCTCCTTATGAGCCTCAAATAATTGAGCAAGCATGGCTTTAAGGTCATTTTCCTGTGCTTCTGATGAATTGGAATATCCATCGATTTTGGGGTTTGCTGGTGAAGTCATGATGTCCTGATTTATGTTGGAAATGTTCTTTCGCCTACCCCTGGCCATTGGCTTATCTGAGACCTTCCCTGTTTGTTTTTGGATTCTGCCGATCAGACTGGTACTGTCTCTCTCTCGAGTCTGGAGAATTCTTCAGGAAGTTGAGAGAGGTCCCGTGTCCTTAGCGTATGCTGAGGACTAGCTGTACCTGTGGGAGGAAAGTACGCAGGCGCAAACAGAGGCAAATGCAAGCTTGCGTGCGTGTGTGTGTATATGTGTGTGTGTGTGTGTGTAAGTGGGTGTGGGCATGTGTCTCGAGGGACAGAGTGATGGCTAATATTGAACCCTTGAGTGTGTGGGAGGGGCTCTGCAATGTATATGTCGCAGGCGCTAGTGATGATCGCAGCGCAATTTCTGGCATTAACTGCTTTAACTCCTCAATTAGACCCACAGAGCAGGAACTTCAATGTTCCAAGTGCCCCTCTGTTTCCCAAAGTGGGTATATGGGTGGGAGGGGGTTCGATGCCTGGCTTCTGTTTTAGAAGAAGCCAGGATCAGTGGTGCTGCAGATTCTCAAGGGTGCACTCACTTACAGGCAGGACACTTGGCAGAGATCGGCGTATCTGGGCTGTCTGCTCTCTGGTTTGGCCCTGCTTCTTTGATGTGCTCCGCCAGTTCCGTGCTGCTGTCACTGCCAGGTTATGAGGTCTTGCTGCAGCCGGAGATTTCAGGGTGGTCACGTCAGTGGGAATCGGGGTAACCAGCCTTTCTGTTCTCTGGTTTGGCCCTGGTTAGTCTTAAACTGGAGGGCTGATGTGCCCCGCCAGCTCAGTGCTGCTCAGCCGCCAGGTTAGAAAGTCCCGCTGTAACTGGAGACTGGGTTGCTAGTCCAGATGCTTTCTGGGAAGTCTTGGGGTCTCTTTACTGTGCTCTCCAAGCTTCGGAGGCCCAGCGCCTGGTGTGTCTAGCTTGTATGGCGTTTCTGTCTGGTTTTGGTGAGTATATAGCGTATTCTCTGTCACTGTGGTATTGGGCGGGCCGTACCGTCAGTGATCGCGATCCTGCGGAGCTAGTATGGCGTCTAGCAGACTCGGGCCCTGGGAGGATGGTGCAGCTGCCGCGCGTGAATCTGGGGCTCTGAGACACAGTACTGCTGGCCTTTGCCGATAAAGGACCTGGGGCTCAGCCTCAGTGGCTGCAGGCCCCAGGCAGTTAGGTCTGCGCTGAGAAAGGCGAGTCCGCTGTGCCGAGGAGGAGGGAGGTCTGGGGGAGGGGAGTGCCGAGAGATCAAAGGATCGTTTCTCACCTTCCCCAAACAAGTCCCTGGGTGACCCGAGACCAAGGTTTTCACCTCCGGTGATGTTCCCTGTTGTTTAGAAAGTCTCTCCGTTGTTTCCTTGGCTTCAGAAGTTCTTCCACTCATCAACTCAGAACTTTTTCTCTTCCACAGCTTGGAAACAGTGTGTGCTAGTCGCCATCTTGGCTCCGCCCCCCCTTGAGTTAATTTTGTATCCAGACACTTTGCAGAAGGTGTTAATTAGCTGTAGGAGTTCCCTGGTAGAGTTTTTGGGGTCACTCAGGTATACTATCATATCATCTGCAAATAGTGATACTTTGACTTGTTCTTCTTGTTTTAATTTTTTTATTAATTATACTTTATTCATTTTGTATTCCCCCATAAGCCCCTCCCTCCTCCCCTCCCGATCCCACCCTCCCTCCCCTTTCTGAATGCATGCCACTCCCCAAGTCCACTGATAGGAGAGGTTCTCCTCTCCTTTCTGATCTTAGTCTATCAGTTCTCATCAAAAGTGGCTGCATTGTCCTCTACCGTGGCCTGGTAAGGCTGCTCCCCCATCAGGGGGAGGTGATCAAAGAGCAGGCCAATCAGATTATGTCAGAGGCAGTCCCTCTTCACATTACTATGTAACCCACTTGGACACTGAACTGCCACGGGCTACATCTGTGCAGGAGTTCTAGGTTATCTCCATGAATAGTCCTTGGTTGGAGTATGAGTCTCTGGGAAGTTCCCTGTGTTCAAATTTTCTTGTTCTGTTGTTCTCCTTGTGGAGACCCTGTCCTCTCCAGCTCTTACTATTTCCTACTACTTAAATAAAATTCCATTCATTCTGCCCAACAGTTGGCCATCAGGCTCAGCATCAGCTTTGATAGTCTGCAAGGCAGAGGCTTTCAGAGGCCCTCTGTAGAAGGTTCCTAGGTTGTTTCCTGTTTTCTTCTTCTTCTGATGTCCATCCTCTTTGCCTTTCAGGATGGGGACTGACCGTTTTAGTTAGGGTCCTCTCTCTTGCTTAGTTTCTTTAGATGCACAGATTTTAGTGGTTTTGTCCTATGTTGTATGTCTATATGAGTGAGTATATAGCATGCGTGTCTTTTTGCTTCTGGGACAACTCACTCAGGATGATCCTTTCCAGGTCCCACTATTTACCTGCAAATTTCATGATTTCCTTATTTTTTATTGCTGAGTAATATTCCATTGTATAGATGTACCACAATTTCTACATCCATTCTTCAGTTGAGGAGCATCTGGGTTGTTTCCAGCTTCTGGCTATTACAAATAAAGCTGCTACAAACATGGTTGAGCAAATGTCCTTTTTGTGTACTTGAGCCTCTTTTGGATATATGCCTAGGAGTGGTATGGCTGGATCTTGGGGAAGTTGTCTGACAAAGCCCCAGATTGATTTCCAGAGTGGTTGTACAAGTTTATATTCTCACCAGCAGTGGAGAAGGTTTCCCCTTTCTCCACAACCTCTCCAGCATGTGTTGTCACTTGAGTTTTTCATCTTGGCCATTCTCATGGGTGTAAGGTGAAATCTCAGGGTTGTTTTGATTTGCATTTCCCTAATGGCTAATGAGGTTGAGCATTTCTTTAAGTGCTTCTCTGCCATTCGATATTCCTCTACAGAGAATTCTGTCTTTAGCTCTGTACCCCATTTTTTAAGTGGATTACTTGGTGTGCTGCTTTTCAGCGTGTTTACTTCTTTATATATACTGGATGTGAGTCCTCTGTCATAAAAAGGGTTGGTGAAGATTCTTTCCCAATCTGTAGGCAGTCGCTTTATTTTGATGACGGTGTCCTTTGCTTTGCAGAAGCTTTTCAGTTTCATGAGGTCCCATTTATTGATTGTTGCTCTTAGAGCCAGTGCTGTTGTTGTTCTGTTCAGGAAGTTTTCTCCTGTACCAATGAGTTCTAGGGTATTCCCCACTTTTTTTCTAGCCAATTTAATGTGTCTGGTTTTATGTTGAGGTCTTTGATCCACTTGGACTTCAGTTTTTTGCAGGGTGATAAGTATGGATCTATTTTTATTTTTCTACATGTAGACATCCAGTTGGACCAGCACCATTTGTTGAAGATGCTATCTTTTATCCATTGTATGGTTTTGGCGTCTTTGTCAAAGATCAGGTGTCCATAAGTGTGTGGTTTTATTTCTGGGTCTTCTGTTGGTTCCATTGATTCACCGTTCTGTTCCTATGCCAGTACCATGCAGTTTTTAAAACTGTTGCTCTATAGTACAACTTAAGAACAGGGATGGAGATACCTCCAGAAGATCTTTTATTGTAGAGGATTGTTTTAACAATTCTGGGTTTCTGGTTATTCCATATGAAGTTGAGATTTTTTCTTTCCAGGTCTGTAAAGAATTGTGTTATTAATTTGATGGAAATTGCATTGAATCTGTAGATGGCTTTTGTTAAGATGGCCATTTTTACTATGTTAATCCTGTCAAGCCATGAGCATTGGGAGATCTTTCCATCTTCTCATATCTTCTTCTAATTCTTTCTTCAGAGACTTGAAATTTTTTTCATATAAGTCTTTTACTTCCTTGGTTAGGGTTACTCCAAGGTACCTTATATCATTTGTGGCTATGGTGAAGGGTGTTGTTTCCCTAATTTCTTTCTCAGCCCTTTTGTCTTTTGTATACATACAGGAGGGCTACTGATTTTTTTGAGTCAATTTTGTATCCGGTCACTTTGCTGAAGGTGTTTATCAGCTGTAGGAGTTCCCTGGTAGAGTTTTTGGGGTCACTCACATATACTATCATATCATCTGTAAATAGTGATAGTTTGACTTCTTCCTTTCCAATTTGTATTCCCTTGATCTCCTTCAACTGTCTTATTGCTCTAGCAAGGACTTCCAGCACTATGTTGAAGAGATTTGGAGAGAGTGGGCAACCTTGTCTTTCCCTGATTTCAGTGGGATTGCTTTAAGTTTCTCTCCGTTCAGTTTCATGTTGGCTATAGGCTTGCTGTATATCTCCTTTACTATGTTCAGGCATGTGCCTTGTATCCCTGGTCTCTCCAATACTTTAAACATGAATGGATGTTGGATTTTGTCAAATGCCTTCTCAAAATCTAAGGAGATGATCATGTGGTTTTTCTCCTTTAGTTTGTTTATGTGGTGGATCACATTGATGTATTCCCGTATATTGAACCACACCTGCATGCCTGGGATGAAGCCTACTTAGTCATAATGGATGATGTCTTTGATGTGTTCTTGCATTCAGTTTGCAAGTATTTTGTTGAGTATTTTAGCATCAATGTTCATGAGGCAGAATGGCCTGAAATTCTCTTTCTTTGTTGGTTCTCTGTGAGATTTAGGTACCAAAGTTACTGTGGCTTCAGATAATGAGTTTGGTAGTGTTCCTTCTGTTTCTATCTTGTGGAATAGTTTGAAGAGTATTGGTATTAGCTCTTCTTCGAAGGTCTGATAGAATTCGGCACTGAAACCATCTGGCCCTGGGCTTTTTTTGCATGGTAGACTTTTGATGACAGCTTCTATTTCTTTAGGGGATATAGGACTATTTAATTGGTTTACCTCGTCTTGATTCAGCTTTGGCATGTAGAATCGGTCAAGAAAATTGTCCATTTCATTTAGATTTTCAAATTTTGTGGCATATAGACTTTGGAAGTAAGACCTAATTATTGTATGGATTTCTTCAGTGTCTGTGGTTACATCCCCCCTTTTTTTCGGGTTTTGTTGATTTGGATAGTTTCTCTTTGCCTTTTAGTTAGTTTGGCTAAGGGTTTGTCTATCTTTTTGATTTTCTCAAAGAACCAGCTCTTGGTTTCATTGATTCTTTGAATTGTTTTATTTGTTTCTAATTTATTGATTTCAGCCCTGAGTTTGATTATTTCCAGCCGTCTATTCCTCTTTGGTGTGTCTGCTTCTTTTTTTCTCTAGGGCTCTTAAGTGAGCCATTAAGTTGCTAGCATGAGATGTTTCGAATTTCTTTTTGAAGGCACTTAGTGCTATGAACTTTCCTCTTAGCACTGCTTTCATTGTGTCCCAAAAGTTTGGGTATATTGTGCCTTCATTTTTATTGAATTCTAGGAAGTCTTTAATTTCTTACTATATTTCTTCTCTGACCCAGCTGTCCTTTAGAAGCAAGTTGTTCAGTTTCCACATGTGTGTAGACCTTTTGCTATTTTTGTCATTGAGGTCCAGTTTTAGTCCATGGTGATCAGATAGGATATAAGGGATATTTCAATCTTCTTGTATCTGTTTAGGCTTGCTTTTTGACCAATTATATGGTCTATTTTGGAGAAGGTTCCGTGAGGTGTTGAGAAGAAGGAAAATTCTTTTGAATTTGGGTGAAAGGTTCTGTAGATGTCTGTGAGGTCCATTTGATTCATGACCTCTGTCAGAGTTATTGTTTCTTTGTTTAATTTCTGTTTTGTTGATCTGTCCTTTGTTGAGAGTAGGGTGTTGAAGTCTCCCACTATTAATGTATGGGGATCTATATGTGGTTTAAATTTTATCAATGATTCTTTCACAAATGTTGGTGCTCCTGAGTGAAATATCCCAGAAGGAGAAAGACAAACACGGTATATACTCACTTATATAGACCTATAAGATATGATAAACATAATGAAATCTATACACCTAAAAAAGATAATCAAGAGAGCGGACATGGGGTAAGATTATCAATCCTCGTTTTGAAAGTCAGATGGGATGCACATTGAACATTGACAGGAGTCTACTGAGCGCATTTGAAAGACTCTAACTAGCAGTGTTTTCAAAGCAAAGACTCATGACCAAACCTTTGGCAGAGTACAGGGAATCATAAGAAAGAAGGGGAGTTAGTCTGATGAGGAAAGGATAGGAGCTCCACAAGGACCAAAGATATCTGGGCACAGAGTCTTTTCTGAGACTGACATGCAACCAAGGACCATGTATGAATGTAACCTAGAACCTCTGCTCAGATGTAGCCTGTGGTGGTTTCCCATAGTGAGGGGAACAAGGACTATTTCTAACAGGAACTCAATGACTGGCTCTTTGGCCTCTCCACCCCCCAAGGGAGGAGCAGTCCTGTTAGGCCACAGAGGAGAGCTTTGCAGCCAGTCCTGAAGATACCTGATAAAACAGGATCAGATGAATGGGAAGGGAGTCCCCCCTATCAGTGGACTTGGCAAAGGGCATGGTGGAGATGGGGGAGGGAGGGAGGGACTGGGAGGGAATGAGGGATCGGGACACGGCTGGGATACAGAGTTAATAAAATGTAACTGATAAGAAAAAAAAGAAGTGATAAAAAAAGAGAGTGAGGTGTTGAAGTCTCCCACTAATAATGTGTGGGGGTCTATGTGTGATTTAAGTTTTATTAAATGTGGGTGCCCTTGCATTTGGGGCATAGATGTTGAGGATTGTGATATCTTCCTGGTGGATTTTTCCCTTGATGAGTATGAAGTGTCCTTCTCTATTTCTTTTGATTGATTTTGGTTGTAAATCTACTTTATTAGATATTAGGATGGCTACTCCTGCTTGCTTCTTGCATCCATTTGCTTAGAAAACCGTCTTCCAGCCCTTTACTCTCAGGTAATGTCTATCTTTGTGATTTAAGTGTGTTTCTTGTATGCAACAGATTGTTGGGTCTTGTTTACGCATCCATTCTGTTAGTCTGTGTCTTTTTATTGGAGAATTGAGTCCATTGATGTTGAGGGAGATTAATGACCACTGGCTGTTAGATCCTTTGATATTGATGTTGGCCCTGGTAGTGTGTTTGTGTGTTTGGCTACTTTTGTTTTGCTGTAGTGAGGTTATTTATTTCCTATGAATTCCTCAAAGTAGTTAGTTTTCTTGGGTTGTATTTTTTCTTCTAGTATCTTCTGTAAGGCTGGATTTGTGTGTAGGTATTGCTGAAATTTGTTTTTGTTGTTGAATATCTTGTTTTCTCCGTCTAAGAGGACTGAGAGTTTTGCTGGGCACAGTAGCCTAGGCTGACATCTGTGTTCTCTTAGGGTCTGCATGATATCCGTTCAGGCCCTTCTGGCTTTCATAGTTTCTGTTGAGAAGTCAGGTGTGATTCTGATGGGTTTTCCATTATTCATTACTTGGCCTTTTTCCCTTGCAGGTTTTAGTATTTTTTCTTTGTTCTGTATACTTATTGTTTTGATTATTATGTGATGGGAGGATTTTCTTTTCTGGTCTAATTTATTAGGTGTTCTGTAGGCCTCTTGTATTCTTTTAGGCCTCCCCTTTATGTTGGTGAAATTTTCTTCAATGATTTTCTTGAAAATATTTTCTGGGCCTTGGAGGAGGGAATCTTCTTTTTCCTCTATTCCTATTATTCTTAGGTTTTGTCTTTTTATGTTGTCTTGGATTTCTTGGATGGTTTGTGTCAGGAATTTTTTAGATTTATTATTTTCTTTAATGGATACATTGATTTCTTCCATTGTATCTTCCACACCAGAGATTCTTTCTTCCATTTCTTGTAGTCTGTTGGTTATGCTTACCTCTACAGTTCCTGTTTTTTTTCCTACGTTCTCTGTCTCTGTGATTTCCTCCATTTGTGTTTTCTTTAATTCTTCCAATTCCATTTTCAGATCTTGAACCGTTTTGTTGATTTCCTTTACCTGTCTGACTGTATTTTTCTGTTTTTCCTTAAATTCCTTCAGGTGTTTGTTTTAGTTTCCTCTGTTTCTTTTATTTCTTTCAGTAATACAGACTGTTTGGCTGCATCTTCCTGTATTTCTTTACGGATGACCATAATCTGTTTTATTATATCTTCCCCTAATTCTTTACGCATTTTTTTTTACTTCCTCCATTAACCTCTTCATTAGCATGGATGTTAGCTCATCTTCTTGAATTTCACTTATGTTAGGGCGTCCAGGGCTACTTGCACCCAGATAACTGGGTTCTGGGGATGCCATGTTGTTTTGCTTTTTGTTGGTTGTACTTTTTTGCTGGCCTCTACCCATCTCTCTGTCTTAGGTGTTGTCTGTTAATTTCTGGTGCCTGCTGAGTCCTGGGGTGGGGAGAATCTACTTGGCGGGGTTCTGAAATTCTCCTCTGCTTTTTGGGTATGGTCAACTGAATAGTGGTGCTTCTCAGGAATTGTCACAGTTCACTTCAGGTGTCTGGACCTGTATGGTAACTGTGCTATTCAGGCAGGCTCTCCTCTCCTCAGGAGAGGTCCTAGTGATGGCTGTCCTGCTGCTGGGTTTCTTGCTCTGAATTTATTGAGCAGCAGCTGTTGCTCTTAAGGTGTAATTTTTGGGTGCAGCCCTCTAGATGGACCAGGGATTCCCACAGTTTTGTCAGTCCAGCTAGGGATAACTGGTTGATCCTTGACACAGTATCTGAGGGCTGCTGTAATGGCTCTCTGGCTTTTGTAGGTCTGAGGATGCAGCTGTGTGCCCCAGTGCCCTAATGGTACTCAGTAATAGTGGCTGAGCACAGTGTTCCTGCCTGCAGTAGAAGGCTAGAGCCTAGAGTCTGGGTGAATCCAGAAAGTCTTTTGGTGCTGGGTGTCCTGAGCGTTAGACCTGATGATCCCCCCATTGACGGGTTTCCCCCTGACAGGGACACCCAGTCTTTGCTTTGGGGATAGCCATTCTGTCTGGGATGGCGAGTAGAACCTGCAGGCACAGAGTTGCATGACTCCGCCTTTCTGGCCTTTGAGAGCCTGGGTGTCTGCCTAAACTTTGTAATTTTCCCGAGATATTTTCGGGGTGCGGGTGTCGGCTGAGTGCTCTGAGAGCCGATTCCCTCCTTGAGGGTTTGCACCTGACAGTGAAACTTAACTTAGTCTCTGGTGCCCTGGGGCCCACAGTTCTATCTGAGGCGGCGAATCAGGCGCGCAGGCAGGCAGGGCTCTGTGCAGGCACCTGGGTCCCTGGCTCTGGCTCTGGGCTGGCTCCTGGGGCACCCGTGGAACCCGAGTCTATTCCAGGGGGTGTCTGGGTGACCTAAGGTCGGTCCCAATCGTTTCCTGCACCCTGGGGTTATCTCTCGACTGGAAACTCCAGTCTCTGATGTTGTGTTGCACACAGTTCAGTCTGGGACCGTGACCAGAGCACACTGGCGTGTGGCTCTGGGCTTGTGACTAAGCGTCTGTCAGAACCGGGATCTCTTTTGCGGTTTAGCCGGGTGATTAAAAGCTGATTGAATCGCCCACCGTGGGACATCCTCTCACCTGGGAAACACAATCACTTGTGTTTTATGAGTTCTCATGAGTTCTGATTGCTGGTCACTGTGCCGATCCTGCTGTGCTGCTGCTCAGAATGAGAGTCCTCCTGGCACCGCCATCTTGTCCCACCTCCCTTTTAGCCCTTTGTAAGCAAATATTTCTCTCATATTCTGTTTGTGGTTTGTCTCAAATATACGATAATGTTTAAAGCTCATTTATTTTACTTATAATCCAAGCTTTCCAGTTCATAGTGATATCATGTCTGTATTTTAAAAACTAATATTAAAATATCATTTTACCTATTCTTTCTTTTCATTGTTACTATATGACATTGAGACTAGGGAATTTATCGCCACATAACCATGGTTGTGTTGGAAATGATTTAGACACGTCAGCTATAGTAATCACTAAGTTTTGTCTTTTGAGATGTGTTTTTTGATTCCACAATGTAAGAAACTATCACTCCTAATTTAATTTTCCCCTGAATAGCTTTTTCTTCAATTAATTAAATGTGTGTGAATATTTTGCCTGTATGCTTATCTTTGCATCCCATGCACTCTTGGTGGCCTTAGATGGCCAAAGAAGACATCAAGGCTCCTGAGACTGGAGTTTCAGACAGTTGTGAGCCACCATCTGTGTGCTGGAAATTGAATCTAGGTCTTCTGAAAGAGCATCCAGTGCTCCCAACGCTGAGTGATTTTTTTTTCTAGCTCCAGTTACTCCTAAATTTTTAAACAATTTAGTGTTATGTATAAAACCATATATACATGTATATTAAATAATTTGGTGCCTCTGTAAGGTACTGACATTATGGAATAGACATAATCAATAATATTAGCAACAGGAGAGATTAAGATAATGGATCATTTCAGATGATTTTTAAAACCTGGCAATTGTTTTGCATAGTTCATTAATTACTATTTATTGAAGTTTGTGGCACTTACCATCCCAATCTCAATTTTCTCTTAAAATCCTTAGGAAAATATATGCATTAATATGTTAACTCGAATGTTTTCCTAATGGATTTTGTTCTAGCACAACGTCAGGAAAAATAATACTATTCTGTAGATGAAAGAATAATTATAATTATTATTATGCTTTAAAAAAAGCTAAGCTGTCTATGTAAGTGTATGGTAACTTGAAACTTTTCTTATTAGTAAATTCTTGGAAAATATCTACCAGAAGGAAATTTAAAACTGACAAAAAGTGAGAAGAGACAAAACAAATTCTGGGCTGATCATCAAAAGAATAATTTCGGGACAAAAGGCAAGCTTGTTGGTTTGAACATGCTCATGTTTACATTTGTTTACTTTTGATAATGCTTTTTGTTGTATGTGTCACATATAAAGGTTCATAATGGGATCAACGTATATAATTTTAAGGAGGGATGACTTTTCTAATAAATTTATTTTATAATTTTAGTATCATGTATTTCATTATTTTGAACAATATTGTTTATCATGTTTCTTAACATTCTGATTTTGACTTGTATATACAAATTTTACTTCTATAGTCTGTATATTAAGTAATTTTCTTTGAAGGCATCCTAAATTCTAGGCTTTCCTAATCAAAGTGGTTTTATAATGAGTCACATAATAAGAGTGATTCCAAAATCTAAGCAAAAGTCTGAAGACTTTCTTTAAATCTGCTATTCAATCAGTATTTTTATGCAGCTTAGGTTAACCACTAATTTACTATCTTCCTGCTGCAGACTCTCAAGTTGGTGTTTAACATAGTACTTAAAAAGGGTAATATGACATATTGTGAAGCAGAATAAAAGAGCAAGAAGTTGGTGCTTTGTTGTGGGAAGATAATTTTTATACTTTTAGACGAAAGCAAGGCAAGATATTTGCAAATGTTTGAGATGGGATAGTGAAATAGTAGCTACATGTGTGTATTCATATAAGAAGACCATCAGGCATGCTATCCTTTATATAGATGGCACTGTTTTATTCATCTTTGCAAGTTCACTATTATTGTTTGATTCTTTGTGTCTAAATAAAAACAAATCAGAAAAATGACATCTAAGATATGTTATTAAGCTTATGCCATGTGCCATTAATACTTGTGTAATCAAAAGTATCACTGAAATAAAATTGTTCATTAAATATGTCTTCATATGCAAGTGATTGTCAGTTGGGGATAACCTCTTGATTAGTGATGGGAGCACCTGACCACTTCACTCTCTCTTTCTTTCTCTCCCCCCGTATGGGGACCCTGTCTGTCTTGGACCTATACAGACTTTGTTCCTGCTGCCAGTCTCAGTAAGATCTGTCATATTTTCCTTAAAGGCGAAGAGCAGAAGTAACTAGAAGTCCTAAGCTCTTGTCTATAAAAACACTGAAGTTTTGTACATGTTGCTTAAATATCTAGAGAATCAAAGAGCCATTGAGGGAGATCATTTTATGTTCATTGCCATTCACTCAGTTAGAACTCTGTGCTGGCTATAGATTATTTTCTTCTTACATTAGCGTAGAGGAATTTTTAAGCCAGCAACATGAATGCTCTGACCACATTCAAAAACTTTCTAGGTCTGTGTGATCCAGGTGGAATGCTGACATGCCACACACCTTTATCCTTCTGACTAGAATACAGACAAGATCTAAGTACACACCATGAATTACAAGCCATGAAGGTAAACTTAGTTTGTAGAAGAAAGCAACTATGTTTGAAAGTAATGTCTAATTGAAGGGTAAACAAAGTGATGAATCAGAGAAAGAACTGATAGAATAATATAAGCCTACCACTTGCAAGAAGACCACAGGAAAGAAAGGCTATTTGAGAGAGTACAAGGATAGGCAGTTTTACTGGAACGGTTGTACAAAGATAGGTGGCAGAGAGAGAACAAGCTAGACAACAGGTGAAGGCAGAACGAGCCAGGAGTTCAGAACATATTACCAAAGTTAGCATGAGGACTAAGGAGAACATTTCAGTGAGATGTGAGAGAAGCCAGTTTGAATCAATCAGCTTGGAGAGGAGTTTTGAAGCTGAGCAGCTTAGTTGAACCAGCCAGCCAGAGTTCAGAAAGAAGTAGAAAGGGTGAAAACATTCAACAGTAAGCCTGTGAGATGACAATGACATTTGTCTAAGCACTGTTTTATTTATGTTTCTAGGTTATAATGATCTGAGATTGAAAAGTCTTTGAAGTCTGTACATAATGTTATATTTTCAACACAAGTCATTAAATAGTTTATAGTTTAATTAAGAATCCTGCATGAAATGTTGTTTGTAGGATCATGACTGCTTAGTCCCTAGTTGCTGATGTTATTTTCTAAGAGGGTTTCTTGCTGGAAGAAGTAGGTCAATGGAAGCCTGGCTTTAAATCTTACAAGTGGGCCCTTTTCCTGTTCTCTCTCCAATCCACCATAATGGATATAGACTCTGCCTCATGCTCCCACAACCATGATGTTTCGCCTCATAATGGGCCCAAGATCCATGGAGCAAAGGACTATGGACTGAAACCGTGAGCCAAAAGAAATAATTCCTATGGTCAAGTTGTGTTTGTCAGGTAACTTGTACAGTGAACTAAACATATAACACAAATTGATTCATTTTGAAAAATATTACAACTTCTCATGCTTAGTAGTTATGTTACTTTCAACAGATAAGACCTGCCTGAGTTGGAAGACTCACCTGAATTTCCCTGTTTAATATGGGAAGATCATTCCATCGAGGGTAGCACCTTTTGTCAGACTGTGGGATTTTAAGAATTATTTTAGAAGAAAGTTTTGTTCTCCCACTTTTTACTCGCTTGGCCTTCCCTCTTGCCAGCAAGTTGATTTACCCCATCGTTACTTCTACAGCTAGTAGAAACAGGATTTCCAAACTTTCATACTGGAAAACAAACCGGCCGTTTTCTAGGAAGTTTCCAGGTCCAGTTGCGAAGTTGGGTAGACTGAAGATCCCTGCCTGTGAACAGAGAAACCAGTCGGTTGTTCCTGCTGGGACTACTCTATGTTGAGACTCCAGCCTCTAGTACAGAGTACCAGGTCCTCAGAGGCTCAAGTGTGATTCGATTGTCACTTGGTAAATTCCGATTTGTATGTGTGCGGGGTGCGTGTGTGTGCGTGTGTATATTTTCCATAACAATGCTATTAAAGCAAACCATAAACTCCATAAGCAGATTAGAAAGCATGTGCCATCTTAGTTCAGTGTATAAAATGATTATATTCCATGGAACAGAGATGTTTCTTATAAGCAATAACCCTAGGAAAAATAAAAAATCACCTCAGTGGCTCTTTATAGTTCGTTTTTGCATTTAAAAATGAACTTTAATATTTAATGACACAATAGATGAGTAAGATTTCCTGTCTCAGTGTAATTCAAACATAAGAACACGGAGGTATTTGGAGAGATCTTGTGAAATGAACTTAACTGTTGATAAACATGTTTGAGCAGTTTATTATTAGAGATGGTTAAATATGTTATTTATTTCAATGAAAATGATAGCCTTTACTGATCTGAAAACATGTCATTTTTAATGCTTACATTTACAGACTATTCAAAACATTGTAATGAAGTATTTCTGTAATATAGAAACATATTTATTAGGATAATCTTATCACATAATACAGTATTAGATAAGAATTATACAAATATAGTATTAAGGGTTGGCTGATGTCAAAGTTGTCAGGTTTGTGTATTTAGATTTTCACCACCTCACAGTTTAGATTTCTACTTCAACTTTAAATTTTCAATTTTGAGGCATAAATAGTGTGAGAAGCAGGTCGTTGTCATCACCCAAGCACTGACTGGTGTTATTTCAGTGGCATGCACATATCTGGGAGAGAATGCAGTCCCTTTAGTGTACATGTAGACATACATTGATATGAACATGCTCCTGTCATCGGGAGTGTTGCTCTGTCTAATGGGAAATGTTCATCAGTTGGAGTGGGTATGACTGCAGAGTGCATTCTCACATATATCCCTGGTTTATGATTAAACTGTTTAACTGCTAGAGAGAAATGTGTCTTTATGACATTTCTTGTTGTTGGCTTAAAAGTGGAAGTGATAAGCAGGTATCCTGCTTGCAGAATTAGTATGCAACAACAAGTGTCCGTCCTTCCCCATTCTAAAAAATGGATCATTTCTATATGCTCCAACCGATTATTATGTAAAATGTCATCTGGATATACAGTTACCTAAGTACATTGTTTATACCTAGAAAAATAATTCAAACTGAATGTGACATTACTGAGAAGTTTATACTTTCTTTAACAATTTACAAGGCATTGCTAATATCTTTTTACTGACTGCTATTGAAGAAATAGAGTTTTATTATGAATAGACTATTAAATAGATTTTCATAAGATATATTGAAAGATATACTATGGCTTATTTTAGTACAAAAGTTTCTATATTTAAAAAAAAACACTTTGCCTGGTATATTTTAAAAGTGTAATCATTTCTTACTATACAGGAACCATATTTTAGAAGCAGATGAACACAGTTACCATCAAAACAAGAAAAAATTACTTTTACTCATAGCCAAATGGCAACATCTGCCTTTACATCTTGGAAGTCATTGTAGGTAAATGACCGTGATCGTCTCCTGAGATTTGTTGGTCTCTGCGGTCGTCCTTCCAGCAAATGTGAGTAGATGTCGGATTTCAGAAAACGTGTATAACTGTCTTGCTCCATGAGCTGATACACTCTGCTCTGTGCCGCATCGAAGCTGTGGACAGTGGGTCGTGTGATGCTCTTGGCAATTGCTTCTTTGGTGTGAAAATCAAGGTTGACCTGCATAAACAGAAGGAGGGGAAAATCATACGGTATCTAATACAACATCTTTGAGACCATCTCATTACATTATTGGAGGGAGCGTGCTGTGCTTGGTTCCCCCGGTATTTCTTCCTAGAGTCTAGGGATGCAGTATTGTATTCTAAGGTGGTATCTCAGCTGGCTAACATAGCTCTTTATTAATAATTATGCTTATTCTAACAGCACAATTGAATAATTCAGCGGTAGCTATCAATCGATCATTACCTTAACCCAATCACTTTCACAATGGGGAAATAAAAATTTCAGGAGTTAGTGTTTAAGTTAAGGGAATGATAAGCTGGGGGGCATAGTAGTGATATCAATAAGACCCTTCTCTTCTGCCTGCTGCCTTCTTCATCATCTTATTTTTCCTACAAAGAAAAAAATGTGCCAACATATGAATGTGTCTTAAATATACAATTTTATTCATTTTTAAGTTTGTTCCAGTTGATATGTCTGGTACTAATATTATACTTTCAAGCAGCTACCTTATTTCTGCCACTGAGTAGCCATAATCTGCTAAATAAACAACTGGTTTCCTAGTATACCATCAGCACACAGAGAGCATTGCATTACAAGCCATGTAGTTGCTTCAGTCTTAAAGATTTCCCAGAAGGTCATACAATCAAGGTTTGGTTGACACCCTGAAGCACTACTGGACTGTGATGGAATCTCTGGGGGTGGGAGGGGGTAGGATGTAATGCAAATAAGTTGGTTTTATTGAAGTTCTGCATTGAGGCAATAATGGAATTCTCCCTCTCTGCCTTTCTATCTCCTTCCCTTCCCTGCCTTCCCCTTCCTTCTTTCAGCTACCACAAAGTGAGCACACTCTTCTGCCATGCTTCTCTGCCTTTACATACAGATTTGCTTTAGTACCTAAAGCAACAGGATGAAATATCCTCTGAAATGCAAATAAATAAATAAATAAATAAATAAATAAATAAAATTTTTTCTTTAATTTAAATGACCTTAGGTATTTGTTACAGAAGCAAAAAGCTAGTACAATTGTATTAATTTTTAGTTGAATGTTGAGAGAAAACCTGCTCTACCTTGGAAACAAAATATGATGTATTGAGTACAGTATAGAAACATCAAACCATTTAGTATCTTATGACAGTTAAGCAATATCTGCTAAATTTGTAGTCAATTTACCAACTACACTGCAGGATCAATTCATTTAGTTTGTAAAGAAAGGAAAGAATAATAGCTTTTTACTTAGAGCACTGCCACAGCAGAGTTACATTGTATGTCTATTAATTCTTTTCTTTTAGCCTATACTGAACTGATAAAATAATTTCTTTGGAAGAACAAAACCTTTCATAGGTATATAAGATAAGCATATTTTAACTATATTTGTTATTTTGGAGACACAAGTACCATGACATTGTGTGAGGATCAAAGCATAACTTTAGGGAGTTGGTTCCCTTTTATCCATGTGGGGGCTGCACATTGAACGTAGGACTTCACGCTTGGAGATAAGCACCTGTAACGAACTGAACCATGCTGCTGGCTCAGTACAACCGCATAAAGCATCACACATGTTTAACATTTTTATATTTGTTTGTCTTATCTTTATCAGTTTCAGGGATCTTTAGTTTCTAATAAGTAGTTGTTTCTGCTAAGATAATACAGATTAGAGAAACAATCAAAATGATGTAAGTTTAATTACTCTTGGTCTAACTCTGTAGAGTGCCTTTATACTTTAAGTCATAATTAATTATGGTATATTCTGTCAACAAGTAGAAATCTGCAATTAACCAGTTTTGCTTTTACAAAATCTGAGCTCTGTGGTAGAATGAATGAGGAGACCAATTTGGTGAAAAGAGACCCTGTAATGGTATTAAGAAATTCCATATGTTTCCAGTCCTCACTGTACCTCTTTTGGGGCATCATTTTGGATGAATTTCTCATATATTGCTTTCGCTTTTAGGACAATTTGTTGAGGTTCCTTGCATTTCTTGAAATCTTCACAGGCTACCCAAAATTCAATGTTTTCTTCACTGAATTCAGTTTTAAGAAATCTGGTAAAAGCATCCATTCCATCTATCAAAAATAAATAATATTTTGTTACTTTGAAGCAGTCATGCTAGGAAGATGTCCTAGTTGATATTAAAGCATATACAAGTACTCACAGTAACACTATTATCTCCCAATTCAACACGGCCTCACATATTTATACAGTGTATGTGGCGGACTGTACATAAATTAACTTTTCCAACAGATGAAAGGAGGATGTCATTTCTATGAAATAAGGCTAAATCATACTTAGATCTAAATCTTCAAAACTAAGAGCTATAAAACTAATAAAAGTAATAAAATAAAGTAACAAAAGAGACCATACTGCACACCTTAATTAACATTTTTTCTATTCATGTCTCTCTCAGAGCATGAGAAATTATATTATAGAACTGTGAAAACTTTCTCTTGCATTCCATTTTGCCCACTACCAGATTGTGTTTCTTGTGCCGAGGACACTAAAATTCTTTCAATTGTCTCTACATTTCTAAGTTTCATATGGCCTTTTATTCCCTTCTGTCCACCAAAGTCCTGCTGGTCCTGACTACGAACAACCCTGGTGAATGATCGAAATGGGATGTCTTCATCAAATCCTTCCTCTCAAGTATAAGAGAACCTAGTGGAAAAAGCTGTTGAAAGAGTGCAAGAGCCAGAGGGGATAGAGAACACCAAGAAAACAAGGACATCTCAGTCAACAGGAACAGTGCCCTTAGGAACTCAGAGAAACCAAGGCATCACACAAAGGGCCTATATGGGTTTTCATTAGATGGGGTCTACAGCTGAAAGGAGAAGTGGGCACATTCTCATCCCTAACCTCAAAGCTATTTCCAATTGATAACCACTTTTAAATGGGTATTTAATTTCTCTAAGGGATTCTCTCTGGGGAGACAAGACATGCCTAAGGGTAGGCTGCATGACCAGCAGGAGATAGAAAACCAGAAAACAGATTCAGTGGCAATCTTCATAGTTCCTTGTTTCCTAACATGTCATGCTCTTTTCTTTTTTTAAATTTCATTCTCTATTTTTTCTTTCTTTTCATCTTCTGGGTCCATTGTGTGTATATTATGGCTTTCTCTTTCTTACAGGTTTCCTGAGTACGGAAATGATTAAGTATCTCTATCTATATCTGTTTCTTATGCCTTTTCTTGGGCTGTTTCCTTCTATTTGTTTGTTTTTATCTAATTTCAATGTGTTCATTTAAGTTTCATCTTAGTATATTTTATTTTATTATATCCCTTAGAAGCCTGTTTATTTTCTAATGAGAAACAGTGAAGTTATGAATGGGGAAGGGCTGGAAAGAGTAGACAGAGAAGAAAAAATAATCAGGATATATTATTTGAGAACAAAAAAATTAATTTTTAAATTTATATTGACATCTTTTTGGGTTATACAAAAAGATGGAGAAAGAGGGTTTTTTTGATACCAGTATTTATAAATCTGTTGTTAAATTGCAACTCATTTCATGTGTTTTCTATTAAGATCCGAGTTTTTGTCATTCTAACATAATAACAGCATCACCTTTGAGAGTATGCATCATTCTATACCAGCCAGTCTTGCATTTAAAAATTTAGAAGATTTTCCCAGAAGTATACCGATGGCGTTTCCTCTAGATATTACTGGAGTTTATTCAAGCATGTTGTGGATTTTATAATGTAATATGAATTTTGGACAAGTTATCTATTATAAATACTGTTTTATTTAAGACTTCCTTTTGAACCATTCTTTAATTTAGTAACAAAGTATTCATTGCATACTGCGTTACAAGTGTTGTAGTGTGTACATTATGACCATACATAGAAAAAATAAAGAAATGATTGTTAAAACACATGGGGAAAGGGCTTTGTCTTGCTAACATATAGTAGTAATAAGTAGTAAGACATGAGATGAAATTATATCTTCAACAATGATATTACATTTGAATGGACTAAACAAAACCACTGTGTGCAAATCAAGAAGATGAAAAGAAGGGATGTGTACAAGTAAAACTGAAGAAAGTGAATAAAATATCTAATTTGTTGAGGTGACTTCAAGATGAGGAGTATTTTTATCTCATATTTATTAAATGTTCATTCATTAGAAATATATAAAATTCATATCTATTGTTAGTTAAGTTTGAATGGTAATACACAAAACTGAAATATATAAATTGTTTACTAAATCAACATAATTGATAGTTATTGAACAACATATCCAACACATTTCAATTGTATGAGGAGTAACATCCTGACACATAATAATCTGAAACATAAGATGAGTATAATAAATTTCAAAGAATTTATATTTTAGGACTTGTTTGCTTAGTTATAGAACTCTCTATTCTACCTACAATTTCATGGGCTCAATTTCACATGACACAAATATTCCATAATCTGGACATAGGTTACCTGATATAGACAATGAAACTCTGAAGACACGACTTTGTTAAAGATGTCAAGGCACGTATAATAGGTTTCTCAAATACAGAACTGTCAGAATGGATTTGGGCTTAACTCATCACTAGTTTGTAAAGTTGGGTACAGCAACAAGAGGAAATAACCCCCAAATTATTTGTTCTGTATTCTCATTTATCTCTCCAACACACAGAATTCATCTGTATTGTCATGAAACATTATGACAATAGATTTTGTGGTAATCAGTCTTACTAATACAATGAAATTATAAGAAACCAGTAGTCAGAAAAAGACTTGGAAAACCGTAATGTCCCTAAGCATGAGAGCAATGAAGGTTGCCCACACTCATGACAAAAGATAATGTGCCCTGGGCTTCTTCTACTGTACTTATTCCACTGGAATTTCACTGGGCAAAGAAGGTACTTGTTGTTCTGTAGCAAAAGGATCTGAACACTGCATATTGGTAATTACATGTTAATGAAGAAAGTATAAAGAAAATGAAAATCCAAGCTAAAATACCTTGAGAAGACAACTTGACACTACAGACAACTTGAGGCACATGTGGTTCTTACTTTTCAGCTCAAGCACAACTGCCATTTGCAGGCTGACTGCTCAGTGTTTTCTGAATGGGCTCGCAAGCTAACCACAGAGAAGCAGCCAAAAGGTTCAACTGACTGATATTTAGCTGCTTTCTTTACTTTGCTAGTTCACTGACTGTATTATTTTATAGGTTTATTTCTCACATGAACAATGTGTTTTACTCAGAATGTACAGGAGAAAGATAAATGGACAAGGCTCTTAGATGAATTTTTATGAACAGTACACTATGTTCAAGTAAGGGAAAATATGCAAGTTTCCATAGCAAAACTGATTGATCTTTGCCAAAATGAAATAACAAAATCTGCAGTCAAAAGTCTGCTTTTACTGTAGTTGACTAGTGTGTTGGACCTGCTACCGAGATCTCCTTCAGTGTTATCTTGATTGAATTCTTCCCTCCCTAAATCTTAGCGTATCACTATTGTTGTCCAAGGATTTCTTCCTTTAATTAGTAGAAACAAAACTGTAACGTTCTCTCAATACTTCAGATGTCTGAGATAAGCCATGGGTATCTTTACAAAATAGTGAAATAAGCCTTCTTCAAGTACTGGTTGCCAACAGAGGTAAAATTATTCCTTTTGTATTTGTCTGACTAAAACCATAGTTTTTTTGCCTAATTTCTGGCTGCAATTGCTTGTCTTTGCTGGGTCTCCGTCTTTAACTATTTTGAACTTGGACAAGATAAGGAGTGAAAGGCAAAGTGTGCTTTATAAGTTATAAGTTAAAGCTGAATGTAAAAAGGAGGGCATGACTCTATCTATAAGAGGAAAATAACTGCTAAAGTATAACCGGATAATTAAATGGATAGAACTGAACTGTGGGCCTTTATCCCCAGTCTCTGATCAGAGTTAAAACAAAACCAACCAACCAATGAATGAAAACATGTCTTTAGGACCTAGTAAAAATGTTTGGTATAATGAAAAGTAGCCGCTCTTATCCCATATGTCCTTTGTTTTTCAAATTTCTACAGTTTGAAAATTTTCTACCAAATCAATCTCCATGTTTGTAGACTTGACACTTAAAATACTATGTCATCTTCATTCGTCTCTAACAAGTATTATCAGAACATGCAGGATCTTCATATTTTCTAATAAAATTCTTATTTCATATTGAAACTCAATGTAGTGGTATACTTAATTGAGTTTTAATAAAATCATTTTCCATAGAAACTTTTTGAATATGTATTAGAAAAAAATTGGATTAAAGACCAAAAAGATTTTGATAACATTTCTAGATAAGTTTAATTATAAAAACTACAGAACATTCATATGGAAATATACTCATTGTTGTTATGTAAAAAGCAGGAGTATTTTGTTCATGTCACATTTCCTATGTGCTCCCATATGTAATAAAATGGGTTCCTTTTCTTCTTCTCACTAATTCTTTTCTTACAATTTAAGTACAAATGAATGCAAAGCTAGTGAAAGTCAAGTACGTGTCATATTGTGCTAATAACATTTTCTCCTGTAGTCATGTGTGATTTGTTAAAAAGAAACCAAATGTTTGCTGCTTTGGCTTTTGAGCAGTTACTCTGACACCAGAAAATGGGTAATATATTTTTTCAGTGTTTTATTTCTTTGTCATTTACAAACATACACTGAATATTGAAATGACCAATGATAAAATGCAATCTGTAATTGTCTTTATTTCAGAACATTACAATTACTTTTCATATTAATTGTTTTCTGGTCCTTGATCACTTCTACCTGGTGGGGTGACCTAGCTAACCCACAGTGGAAGTGGATTTAGGCAGTCATGATGGAGCCTGATCATGATAGGCTAGAGGTAGACAGTAGAGGAGGAGGACTTTCTCTGCCAGAGGACTAGGGGAGAGAGAGAGAGGGTGGGATGGGGAGGAGATGAGTGAGGGGCTACCACGGGGATGTAATGTTGATAAATTATAAATAATAATAACAATAACAATATCAATAACAGTAACAACAACATATTTGTAAAGATACCTAAAATGAAGTGTCCATGGATCATATATCTAAAATTTTTACCAAGTGGAAAAAATCTTTGATCTTCAGTGTCACTGAGGTTGAACTTGAGGTCAGTGTTATACACTGAAATTCAGTAATATGAATTATAACAGAGTTATGAGGACTTCTAAGGACTTGGTTGCTAAGGATGTGAAGTTCCTTTTGTTGTTATGGTTTTATTCATTTTCATAAAAATAACACATGATTAAACCTTATATGTTTATAGATGAAGTAGATGTCAGACACCCAATTTGCTCTAAAAAAATGGAGAGCATGGGAGGTTGAATTTGAGCCTATTTTATATAATATTAAACACCTTTAGCCAGTAAGTGGCCCTGAAGACAATGAAAGACGAACAGTTGGCTAATATACAAATCAGCAAACAGCACAGACATAGGTGTGCCAGTGAGGAAGGATAATTTAGGAGGCATCTTGTTCTGTTTGAAATCCAAGGGAGTCAGCTTGCATTACCTTTAATCAGCAGTTGTCCAGAGCAACAACAAAAGTACGATCACAGTTTACC
>NW_026596057.1:25194092-25213334 GCF_907164565.1 Psammomys obesus | reverse complement strand
ACAAATAAATACTAACTCAGGAAAAGGAGGAAATAAAGAAAAAAAAACATATATTTACTTTAACTTTAAGTAACTTTTGTTTAAAAACTATATGCAGGCAACTTTGAACATCTTGTTCCTCTTACTCTGGATGTGTGTGTTAGGTTAGACCACAATGGGACCAGCTCTCACTCAGAGGACCCAGTACCCAGGCAGCCCTCCATTAGCAGAAGCGGTGAGCCCAGCTTCCAGAAGTGCTTGATTTGAACCTGGGGCCAGAATTCACTCTTGGAAGAAGCAGGCTCCATGTGTCATACAATATTAAATACTTATAAGTCTGTTTCTAAATGTAACCTCTTGCATCTGTGGTAGCATTTTTCAGATGCCAAGAAATCAAACAGAACAACAATTCAAGAAACTCTGAAGCAAGAAACTTTGGTATAGTTTAAAACCTAAATATGAGATTTAATCAGTTCTCCTTTAATAATTGCTTTCATAGGTCTGAGCTGCTATAGAATGCATAATTTCCGTTGAAATGATTTAAGAATGTAATTAATTTTTAATTAAAGGCAGATTTTTTTTAAAAAAATTATTCTTTAGCTACATTATAAAACTATTTAATCCACTTGGACACTGAACTGCCATGGGCTACATCTGTGCAAGGGTTCTAGGTTATCTCCACGAATAGTCCTTGGTTGGAGTAAGAGTCTCTGGAAAGTTCCCTGTGTTCAAATTATCTTGTTCTGTTGCTCTCCTTGTGGAGTTGGGGAGGGAGGGTGGGATCGGGAGGGGTGGAGGGAGGGGCTTATGGGGGGATACAAAATGAATAAAGTGTAATTAATAAAAAATTAAAAAAAACTATTGATAATGGTTATCATGAGTCAGGAATTTAACCTTGTGGGTGAGCCCCTTACTATTTATAAAACTTGTAGAAATAGAAATGTAAAGAATAACTTTAAAAACTACAAAATAAAAAAAAAATCTAAGGAGAAATATTCATTTCCTTCCCTGAAATTGAAGCATATGTTTCCTTGCTGCCCCTATTCAAAGTCTGACACTAATAATTTCCACATCAGTCCATATCTTTAAATCCAAGGGGCAATGACTGGCTTATTCTCTTCTCATCCTTACATATTATAAATTGTCTTCCACAAAATACTCACTAGAGCCAAAATGGAAGATATGAAAGTCCACAGCAAATGAATCATAATGAAAAGAATTAAACATTGTGAATGTTTGCAGTGACTAGGAAAAGGCTGTACATTACAATAATCAGTTAAGTATTTTCTAACTGATGGAGACTCAAAAGGTACCATTGCAAAAGGTTGCATTCTCTTTCAAATCCCTCTTTGAGAGTTTGCACCATGTCTAATGCCAGAGTCCCATATATTCTGTCTGGTATGGGCCTACAAAACTCTGACAAACTCCTGGAAAGGACTTATGTTCACTAAACAGTCTCTAACTGTAGCCAGTTACACTCTACATGCTTTGCCCTCCACTTCTCCTCTAAAACAGGAACATTTTCTTCCAATTAATAGAGAGAAGATCTAGATAATATTGGTTGAGCCTTTTCTTTTGCACCTTCTGAGCACATGTATAACACCAATATTTTAGTAAGTTCATTGAATTTCCTATCAACATGGCCCTATCCTCAGAACAAAATTTTTGTTTGAAAGAAACTTGTAGATAGCCCTTTGATAAATTTCTGCCCTTCTGTCCATCAGAGGTAGTTTTCCAACATAAAAGTCTCCCAAAGTTTGTCTTTAAACTGATTTTTCAGTTTTTTGTTAATTGTTATCCAACTGTTTCCATTTTTGTATTGTGTAAGAAGTATTGGCTTTCTCTAAATATATATGTGTATGATATACATACACAATATTTCTTTTGCATTATTTCATATAAAATATTCATGTTCGTAATGATAAGATTCACTTCTATAAAGGTGATCAATGTAATTTGAAATTAATGGCTATGAATGTCAGTTATACTGTGACATTATTTTCGATACATGAATACATTTCGATTCACTAAACATATATGTTTACATTATAGTTTACATTATAATTCAGTTTTGAACTTCAGATAAATTTCCAATAAACAAAGATTTAAAGTAAGTATATATGAACATTGTCATAGAAACAAATAAGGAGCAATAGTAATTGTTGAATTCTGTTGTGCCAAAATTTGTAATATAAGTTTACCTCATTTAAATAAAAATTTATTTTAGAGCATATTTTTATTTATATTAGGTTTTTATTCACACACATTATTTTTATGTTTTCTACATTTAATTTTCCTACCAATAATACTTTACACTAATTGATATATAATAAAATTAACAAAACTGTTTTGATATATTAACAACAGTCCTTACCACATGCATATTTAATTGGTTCAACTTTGTTATGTATTTCAGTTTTTAAAATTAAACTTTGAATAAAAAAATCATCAAAACTGGGCTTTAGAGTTGGCACAGAAGTTCATAGAACAGACAGTCCTTGCAGAGGACCCAGGTTCAGTTCCTAGCATCCACATGGAGGCTCACAGCCATATTTAACTTTAGTCCTTAAGAAAAGGAGGCCCTATTCTTACAAGAGGTGTACATACTTGCCCTCAGGCAGAACACTCATAAACATAAATAATAAAATAAATAAATAAAAACAAACTTTAAATCGATAATTATCCAAATGTCTCTTAGACACTGCTTTCTTTAAGATACAGGGATTTTTTTTTCTTTTACTCTAGTACCTGGTAACATGTTGCAATAAAGAAATGCTTTATTTTTAATTTTCAGTTTGTTAATATGGTGGATCACATTGATGGATTTCCGTATATTGAACCACCCCTGCATACCTGGGATGAAGCCTACTTGGTCATAGTGGATAATTGTTTTTAATTTTCTAAATCCTTCAGACAATGTGAAGTTTCAAGCCTAGACTGCCTGCCTGCTTGGATCTTCACTTTCACTTTGTTGAGCTAGCGAATTTCTGTGAATCCTTTGAAACGGGGGTCAAAAATGCCTATCCTGTGGTTCTATTGCTAAAGCTACTACTTCCTGTTAGTTTACACTGGTTTTTACAGCTGTTTATTTTATGAAACAATGAATTCATATTTCCACTGCACCTTGTTTGATAAATAACCTAATTTCCTGTTTGACTAAATTTATTACCTTTACACAAATATGCCATACTGAACCTGAGTAATCAACACATTTAGTTCAAAAGAACTTATATAAAATTTGAAGGATCGGGATCTTCCTTGAGAGGTGTGTGTATGTGTGCATTTTGTTTGTTTGTTTGTTTGTTTTGCTCAGGATTGCTTTTTCACTATGTATATAATTTCCCCCCAACAAACATACAGCGTCAAATTACTAGAAATGAACTGAGTTAAGTATTATAATCAAAAGTATTTTGTGTAATTATTTGAAGTTTCATAATTTAGTGTTACAATTATTTCAGTGAAAAATAATTGAATCAGTAAAAGAATTCGAGTAGCATAATTTTTAAATTTATTATAATTATTTGGTATTTTAGCCACACGAGGTGATTAGTGACATACAGTTAGATGAGTGGTGACTTTATAAAATTCACATACTTTCTTAAAATTTCACCTGTGGTAGTTGGTACTTTGTTAGTACTTCTACCACTAGGGAGAGAAAGAGTGTCACATCCTATTCAACCCATTTGTTTTTCAGTACTAGTAATAGGGAATTACAGAATCTGACATGAGAACTACTCCACATCCTAAGCATTTCTTCACTTTGGATGAATAGAGTATGATGAAATTGCTATATAGCAATTTGTTAATTAGAGTAATAAATCCAGTTCAAACATCACTTCTAATAGAAATTCCAACCCTCTTTGTTGTCTAGTTTATAACATACTGGAAATAGAAAAGGATTGTTTTAATGTGATAATTACTATAATTCATTATAGCAGCAGTCACTAGTCTTTGTATAGTTGGCACTATTTATTGGTTTCCTAACACATCATGTCATTTAATATTTTATGAATCTGTTGTTTTGATAAATAAAAAAGTCTGCAGTGTAGGAGATGAAATCCAATGTGATTATGGAATGAAATTAAGGTTATTCAACCATTTATGTTACAAAAACACCTCACACATAAAAGGGGTCTGTTCATAACTTCTATTTTAATATATAAGAACTTAATATTTTTCAGTGCATATTACTTTAAGGCTCCACAGGTAAAACCATATATGGCTACTTCTAATATATCATCATTCAATTATAAAAATTAATCTCACAATTTTAATTTATTTTCATTTATCTAGACTAAAGAATAGTATGTACAAAATGTTGGTTAAAAATATAAAAATGTAACATTTTATAAGTTAAAATTATGAAGGAAATTTTATGTGAAGTAAAATATTGACAGCAAAAACTGAAGATGACCTTACATGTGTTGTTTAAGTTACAGAACTAACTTAGTTTAATCAATAAATGAATGGGTAAGAAAATGTGAAATGCATTCATAATGAAATGTTTTGTATTCCCACAAGTAGGGTGCAGTTATCCAATCTATGACATTAAGGAGTGAAATGTGAAGATGCCATGTCAGGTATTAAGACAGGCCCTTTACATAGAACATAACCAAGTTTATCTCATAGAAGTAGAAGATAGAAGTAATCACATACTGATTAAACATTGAGAGTAGAACATTCAGAATAGACAGGCTAAAAGGGCTACAAGGTAATAGAAGATACAAAGAAGTTAGTATTTGAGTGTAAATTTAGTTCTGTTGGAAGAGAATGGCTTTTATGTTCTAACCTATAGTGCAGTGATGATTAACAATAATTTATTGTATAAATAAAAATATTGGATAAAAATATTTTAATAGCTTGATCCAGAGTGTCATGGAACCCACACTGACTTCAAACCTACTATGTAAACAATGTTGTTCTTAAGTCTCATCCTCTGGGGAGGGGCATGGGAGATGAGGGAGGGAAGGTGGGGTTGGAAGGGGAAGGAGGAGGGGGCCATAGCTGGGATATAAAGTGAATAAAGTGTAATTAATTAAAAAATTAAAAATCTGATCCTCTTCTGTCCAGCACAGAAGAAAGCATTTTTAAATGTTCCCAAAAAACAATAAAAATATTTGGCTTCATGTACACACTATGAAATGAGAAAATAAAAGGGAAATTGCTTTTTCCTACTGATGAAAGATGTAGAATTTCTGATATTCTGCTCAAATTCCCCTGGACATGAAAAACATTTCTTCTAGCACCCAGCTGAAGATAATAAGCCAACTGGATTGTGCCATGCCTAGGTATGAAGTGGTGGTCTGGCCTGTTCTTAGAATGGTCTATTGGGAAGCATGGAAGACAGAGTGCTTCAAAGAGTGAGGTAAGATACACCATTAGCGTGTAGACAAAAAAAAAAAAAAAAACAAAAAAAACAAAATCAAAACCAAAAACTCTGTGGCTGTCGACACCTGTGTATCTGGATATGGTAGTTTTACTTTCACAGATGAACAGTTAAGTAAAGAAAATAAACTCTGTGTCTTTCCATCAAGTAATAATTGCAAATTGTTGACTTTGAAACTTGAGAAAAATGAACTGAGTTCAGAAAAAAATAAATTAAAAGTTTGAAAGTAAAAGAAAAAAGAAAAAGAGTTTGAAAGGGGCAGACCAGAAAGCAAGAACCAGCTGCTTGCCTCTTATCCACACTTAGCTTGTTGAAGAATTAAGCCTGTTCTGATTCACTTTTTTCAGCCACAATGCTCAACATTAATACACTCCTGGATCTCAACTTCTCTACAAGATTCTGCCCTATGCAGGCATATGACAAAAATTAGTGAAAATGTTAGGGAATGAAACTGAAAAAGAGGAACGAGGCTTCAAGGGAGTTTTTATAGGAAGGAAAGGGAAACAGGAAATAATCCAATTAAAATATCAAAAAAATGAAAGAAAAAAATTTAAAAACTGATCTCTGATAGAGCTAGCTATAGGAATTCATAAGAATTCTGATACAAAGCTATGCTCTCATGAGGGTTCCTTAAATATTTCTCAGAATAGCTACTTCATGTCTTTAATCACTAAGAATAAAACAATGTGGACAATGTATTAAATATACATTTAATAAAACTGATTCTCTTTTAAATGTCAGGAAATTTAAAATTGAAATGAAAATGTTGTAGTGCTTAACTGGAAGAAAAGGAAAAGAAATAATACGAATGCACCAATAAAAAGTAATTCTGAATAAGTAGGAAAATTAAAAATACATCTTCCTTTAGCCTACCCTTTTCCTTAGTTACCTCTGTTGACTAGAATTTGGACTACTGACAATTACTGATATACAAATCTGATGACTATTTGTCTTTTATCATTGCAGGTATCTAAGCTTAATATTTTGTTAAAACATGAAGGTTTGGTGAAATACCACTAACCTCTATGAGAAAGCAGTTTGTCAAATGATTCAGCCCATTTCACTGCTTCTTCAGGGCAGACTCTGTGCAGAAAAAAAGTTTGATGATGGAGTGAGCAGACTTTTGACTTCTGAGTCCCTGCTGTGACTGTAGCCTGAGCGCTCCACTGGTACTCTGTAAGATCTCCCCTTTTAGTTTTATAAGCCTAAGTCAAAATGATTTTCAACATTACTCAAGTTTTTTTTTTTTTAATTTCCCCATTAAACAAAGTGTCGCAATTGTTTTAGTTTTTAAGTAAAAGTAATCATGTATTAAGTTAAAAGTACAAGAGAAATGAGGTTGAGAGAGAGAAACTACATTTAAAAAAATCAACAAATAAGAAAGCATAAACAGGATCTTTCAAAGTCCTTTCGCCAAATAAAGAGGCAATTTCCTTGAATCTGTAACCACAATGTGCTGGTGTTTTCTTATGCATAAAGTTTGATAAAGTTTCAAGAGGGGTAACAGAAAGTGCATTCTTGATATGATTGAAGATGTTGATATAGCACAGAGTGGAATGTTTTTATATCTTTAACTAGGCATATTCAAAATTTGAGTAACTGTAAGCTAAGAGATGAGGCTACTTTTGAGGTTTTTGAGTTAAGGAAATGCTAACCAAATTACAAAATTTGCTTTATTTGTGCATTCCTTGCTGTTTGCCATGACATATTAAGAAAAAGAAATCTTCTCAGGAAAGAGATTCATAACTTCTTCTCATGGCAAATGTATAGTATTTAAACAAATTAATATTTCATCAATTTATGGGCCACAAAGTATATTATTTAAAATGTACAGGTTTATCAATTATGAGAGAAAAAATTTAAAAGATCTTGTAATAATTTGATTTATGAATGTGGTTGAATGCTGTGGTTTTTTTTAGTTTGGCGAATATAAAATTTTGAATTATGTTCATGTTACTATGTAATTTCCAATAGCATATTGATTCTTACTTAATCATTAATTACAGAATCAGAAAACAACCCTCACAAGGAATTGATGGTCCCCACCTTGTTTCTTTGGCCAAGAGGGCAGATTTACTGGTGTTAGTTTCTCCGTGGAATTCAGGCCTCTGCAGAAGAAGACTTAATCTATTTCTTTTCTCTTTAGCTCTGTAAAAGCAATAATACATTTAGGACAATCTCTGATGTCCCCGAAGTCCTATTTAACCTCCTAAATAAATTTGGAATTGATAAACGCACAGTCACCACTCAAAAAATATCTTTCTTTACTTACCAGCTCTAGTTAAACAGTAAATAGAGGAATTAGCATACAGTGCCCACGCACAATACTTCACTTCAACAACAAACAAGTATTTGAGCTTCTATTTTATTAATTATTATTTTAACGCTTTGATGTAGCTAAAATTGTTGACCTTTAAAAAATAAAACTACATTAGACTCAACATTTATTTCCAATAATAAAAAAAAGCTTCCCCCACTGTTTGCAGCACTACAATCAATATATTTTCAACAGATATTTAAACAGTAAGAGCTAACAGATATTCATCAATCATGGTTCATAAAATACAAAGTTGACTTGAATATCATCAATTTTACCTGATTTTGGCCTCGATACTTGTTTCTTCTTTTCCTGACCCATGTATTAGTTTGAAAAAAGTTTTCTCTTTTGATTCACACATATTTAATTGAGAAAAGACAACCATTGACATTTTCATATTCTGTCGCGAAGATCAAGAGATGTCAGATTTACTTAGTTCTTCTCTCTTCCACTGATGAATGCTTTTTCATAGTTAAACATAGTGAATAAAATACTATCAGGAGTCTTTCCACAGGGCTTACAAAAGGAGAAAAGACCAGGAAAGGAAGCGAAGAGCCGTGTTTCTGCCTCTGCAACGTAGAAATAAGGAACTCAAGAGTGGTCCTGTACTGAGTTGTTAAAGGAAATGATACCACACATTCTCACAACCGCTTTTGTCCGTCAAGATAAAGACCAGTATTACCACAGCGCAACTTCCCTTTCAAGCTTGCTGAGAGAGAAGTCAGTGTGAACGGTGCTGTCATTCACCATAGGACCTAATATGTCTTGTGGCAAGGCATTATCAAACATTAGCAGCTCATTTTTGCTCCCTTTAAAACCATAACTTTATTTAGTTTATAGTTAATTGACTTAAATTACATTTGTTCACATAACTCAGTGTAGTGTTGATTTATTACATTAGCTTAATATATTGCATCAATAAGGCAATAGATCACCATTTACGAATGAAAGGAAGGATAGAACTCACATAATTGAATACATTTAAAGCCATAAGTTCATAAAATGATCAAAGACAAATTGGAATTATTTGGATGAGTATGTAAAATGAACAGAGAAAAGTAATATGGAAAATTTAACACTGTATTTTTATTTTATAATATAATTTATTTCC
Organism: Psammomys obesus; assembly: GCF_907164565.1. NCBI lineage: Eukaryota > Metazoa > Chordata > Mammalia > Rodentia > Muridae > Psammomys > Psammomys obesus. The sequence goes on along the minus strand of NW_026596057.1, from coordinate 25,204,541 downwards.
TCCAAAGTTGACTTTTATTATTAAAATGTTCTTAATAAAATGTGCCAACTAATAATGATACTTTGTATGTTGGGATATATTTTATCCTTAATACAATAGAAAATTTGGTAACCCAAATTGATTTAAAAATTGACATTTTTTTAATTTCTAATTTTTTTGGTCTAGACTGCTATTATTATTATTATTATTATTGTTTACACTTTATTCATTTTGTATCCCCCCATAAGCCCCCCCTCCTCCCCTCCCGATCCCACCCTACCTCTCCTATTTGCATGAATGCTCCTCCCCACATCCACTGATAGGGGAGGTCCTCCTCTCCTTCCTTTTGATCTTAGTCTATCAGATCACATCAGGAATGGCTGCATTGTCTTCTTCTGTGGCCTGGTAAGGTTGCTCCCCCTTCAGGGGGAGGTGATCAAAGAGCAGGCCAATCAGCTTATGTCAGAGGCAGTCCCTCTTCCCATCACTATGTAAGCCACTTGGACACTAAACTGCCATGGGCTACATCTGTGCAGGGGTTCTAGGTTATCTCCATGAATAGTCCTTGGTTGGAGTATGAGTCTTTGGGAAGTTCCCTGTGTTCAATTTTTCTTGTTCTATTGCTCTCCTTGTGAAGTTCCTGTCCTCTCCAGCTCTTGCTATTTCCCTCTTCTTACATAAAATTCCATTCACTCTGCTCCCCAGTTGGCCATCAGGCTCAGCATCTGTTTTGATAGTCTGCAGGGCAGAGGCTTTCAGATGCCCTCTGTGACAGGTTACTAGGTTGTTTCCTGTTTTCTTCTTCTGGCTTTCAGAAGCCATCTGTTAGCAGGTTCCTAGGTTGTTTCCTGTTTTCTTCTTCTTCCATGTCCATCCTCTTTGCCTTTCAGGATGGGGAGTGAGCGTTTTAGTTAGCGTCCTCTCTTTTGCTTAGTTTGTTTAGATGTACCGATTTTAGTGGGTTTATCCAATGTTGTATGTTTATATGAGTGATTATATACCGTGTGTGTCTTTTTGCTTCTGGGACAACTCACTCAGGATGATCCTTTCCAGGTCCCACCATTTACCTGCAAATTTCATGATTTCCTTATTTTTCATTGCTGAGTAATACTCCATTGTATAGATTTATCACAATTTCTGCATCCATTCTTCAGTTAAGGGGCATCTGGGCTGTTTCCAGCTTCTGGCTATTACAAATAAAGCTGCTACAAACATGGTTGAGCAAATGTCCTTATTGTGTACTTGAGACTCTTTTGGATATATGCCTAGGAGTGGTATGGCTGAATCTTGAGGAAGCGCTATTACTAGTTGTCTGAGAAAGCGCCAGACTGATGTCCAGAGTGGTTGTACAAGTTTACAATCCCACCAGCAGTGGAGGAGGGATCCCCTTTCTCCACAACCTCTCCAGCATGTGGTGTCACTTGAGTTTTTCATCTTGGCCATTCTGATGGGTGTAAGGTGAAATCTCAGGGTTGTTTTGATTTGCATTTCCTTAATGGCTAATGAGGTTGAGCATTTCTTTAAATGCTTCTCTGCCATTCGATATTCTTCTACAGAGAGTTCTCTGTTTAGCTCTGTTCCCCATTTTTTAAGTGGATTACTTGGTTTGTTGCTTTTCAGCTTATTTACTTCTTTATATATACTGGATATGAGTCCTCTGTCAGATAAAGGGTTGGTGAAGATTCTTTCCCAATCTGTAGGCAGTCGCTTTTTTTTTTTTTTTTTTTTTTTGATGATAGAATCCTTTGCTTTACAGAAGCTTTTCAGTTTGAGGAGGTCCCATTTATTGATTGTTGCTCTCAGAGCCTGTGCTGTTGGTGTTCTATTCAGGAAGTTTTCTCCTGTACCAATGAGTTCTAGGGTATTCCCCATTTTTTTTCTAGCCGATTTAATGTGTTTGGTTTTATGTTGAGTTTTTTTATCCACTTGGACTTCAGTTTTGTGTGGGGTGATAAGTATGGATCTATTTTCATTTTTCTACATGTAGACATCCAGTAGGACCAGCACCATGTGCTGAAGATGCTATCTTTTTTCCATTGTATGGTTTTGGCATCTTTGTCAAAAATCAGGTGTCCATAAGTGTGTGGGTTTATTTCTGGGTCATCTGTTTGGTTCCAGTGATCCACCATTCTGTTTCTATGCCAGTACCATGCAGTTTTTATAACTGTTGCTCTATAGTACAGCTTGAGATCAGGGATGGAGATACCTCCAGAAGATCTTTTATTGTAGAGGATTGTTTCAGCAATTCTGGGTTTCTTGTTATTTCATACGAAGTTGAGAATTTTTCTTTCCAGGTCTGTAAACAATTGTGTTGGCAATTTGATGGGAATTACATTAAATCTGTAGATTGCTTTTGGTAAGATGGCCATTTTTACTATGTTAATCCTGCCAAGCCATGAGCATGGGAGATCTTTCCATCTTCTCATATCTTCTTCTACTTCTTTCTTCAGAGAATTGAAATTTTTTTCATACAAGTCTTTGACTTGCTTGGTTAGGGTTACACCAAGGTCCTTTATGTCATTTGTGGCTATTGGGAAGGGTGTTGTTTCTCTAATTTCTTTCTCAGCCCTTTTGTCTTTTGTATACAGGAGGGCTACTGATTTTTTTGAGTTAATTTTGTATCCGGCCACTTTGCTGAAGGTGTTTATCAGCTTTAATTTCTTTCTTTATTTCTTCCCTGACCCAGCTGTCATTTAATAACAAGTTGTTCAGTTACCATGTCTGTGTAGGCTTTTTGCTATTTCTGTTATTGTTGAGGTCCAGCTTTATTCCATGGTGATCAGACAAGATACAACGGATTATTTCAATCTTCTTGTATCGGTTGAGGCTTGCTTTGTGACCAACTATGTGGTCTATTTTGGAGAAGGTTCCATGAGGTGCTGAGAAGAAGTAAATTCTTTTGTGTTTGGGTGTAAACTTCTGTAAATGTCTGTTAGGTCCATTTGATTCATGACCTCTGTCAGAGATATTGTTTCTTTGTTTAATTTCTGTTTAGTTGACCTGTCCTTTGTTGAGAGTGGGGTGTTGCAGTCTCCCACTATTAATGTGGGGGGATCTATATGTGGTTTAAATTTTATCAATGTGTCTTTTACAAATATGGGTGCTCTTGTATTTGGGGCATAGATGTTCAGGATTGTGATATCTTCCTGGTGAAATTTTCCTTTGATGAGTATGAAGTGTCCTTCCCCATCTCTTTTTATTAATTTTGGTTGAAAGTCTATTTTATCAGATATTAGAATGGCTACTCCTGCTTGCTTCTTGCGTCCGTTTGCTTGGAAAGTCATCTTCCAACCCTTTACCCTCAGGTAATGTCTATTTTTGTGTCTTAAGTGTGTTTCTTGTATGCAACAGATTGCTGGGTTTTGTTTACGTATCCATTCTGTTAATCTGTGTCTTTTTATTGGAGAGTTGAGTCCATTGATGTTGAGAGAGATTAATGACCAGTGGCTGTTAGATCCCTTAATTTTGATGTTGGCTGTGGTCATCAGGTTGTGTGCTCGGTTGCTTTTTGTTTTACTGTTGTGAGGTTAATTATTTCCTGTGTTTTCTTGAAAGAAGCTAATTTTTTGGAGTTGTATTTTCCCTTCCAGTGTCTTCTGCAATGCTGGATTTGTTTGTAGGTGTTGTTGAAATTTGTTTTTGTCATTGAATATCTAGTTTTCTCCATCTATGAGGACTGAGAGCTTTGTGGGGTATAGTAGCCTGGGCTGACATCTGTGTTCTCTTATGGTCTGCATGATAACCATCCAGGCCCTTCTGGCTTTCATAGTCTCTGTTGAAAAGTCAGGTGTGTTTTTAATGGGTTTGCCACTATATGTTACTTGGCCTTTTTCCCTTGCAGCTTTTAGTATTTTTTCTTTGTTCTGTATACTTACTGTTTTGATTATTATGTGGTGGGAGGATTTTCTTTTCTGGTCAAATTTGTTGGGTGTTCTGTAGGCCTCATGGATTCTTATTGGCCTCTTCTTAACTTGGAGAAATTTTCTTCAATGATTTTGTTGAAAATATTTTCTGGGCCTTGGAGAAGGGAGTCTTCTTTTTCCTCTATACCTATTATTCTTAGGTTTTGTCTTTTCATATTGTCTTGGATTTCTTGGACGGTCTGTGTCAGGATTTTTTTGGATTTAACATTTTCTTTGACAGATACATCGATTTCTTCCATTGTATCTTCTACACCTGAGATTCTTTCTTCCATCTCTTGTAGTCTGTTGGTTATGCTTACCTCTGTAGTTCCTGTTTTCTTCCCTAGATTCTTCCTCTTCATTATTTCCTCTATTTGTGTTTTCTTTAATTTTTCCAATTCTATCTTCAGGTCTTGAGTTGTTTTGTTTACTTCCTTCACCTGTCTGATTGTACTTTCCTGTTTTTATTTTAGTTCCTTCAACTCTGTTTCTTTTATTTCATTCAGTGCTTTAAGCATTTCCTTTCTAAAGGCCATAAACTGGCTGCAGCTTCCTCTATTTCTTTACGAATGGCAATATTCTGTTTGAGTTTATCTTCCTCTATGTCTTTACGTATCTTATTTGTTTCCTCTGTTATCATCTTCATGAGCATAGTTGTTAGGTCATCTTCTTGGATTTCAGTTATGCTGGAGTGTCCAGGGCTACTTGCCCTTGGGTAACTGGGTTCTGGAGATGCCATATTGCTCTGTCTTTGTTGCTTGAGCTTTTACACTGGCCTCTACCCATTGTGTTATCTTAGGTGTTTGGGGTTATTTTATAGTGGTTTTGGGGGATCCTGTGGTGGAAAGAATCCCCTTTGCAGAAAGCTGGTTTTTCCTGAAGGATGTCTTCTCAGCTTTTTGGGTATAGTCTCTGGATGGCTGGTGTTTTTTCAGGAGTTGCTGCTGCTCACCTCAGGGACAGAGACCTGAGTGATAACTGTGGTCTTTGTTAGTCGAGAGGGTTCTCCTCTCACCCAGGGAAGTCCTGAGGTCAGCTGCCCTGTTTCTGGGTTTCTTGCTGTAAATTTAATGATCAGCTGCTGTGACCCCGTTGGACATCTGGCGCGTAGCAACTGTTTGTGCTGTGTCTGGAGCATAGCTGAATGATAGCGGCTCTGCCCCGCCGGTCTTTGCTAGACTTTTTCCAGGGAAGGATTGGGTGATTTAAGTCAGTACAGTTTCCTTCCTTCCCTGTGGATTCTCTGGAGACAGGAACTCCCAGTCTCTTTTTTGGCCTGGGGCGCACTGCTCAGTCTCTGCCAGCTGGCTGGCTGCAGAAACTCCCTGTATCTGGATCACAGCTGAGTGATGGCGGCTCAGTCGCTGCCAGCTGTCTGGCCAGCAGAAACTGCCTGTGTCTGCCTTTCTGGCCTTTGGGAGCCTGGGTGTTTGCCTAAACTGGGTAATTTTCCCGAGACCTTTTCGGGGTGGGGGTGTCGGCTGAGTGCTCTGAGATCAGACCAACCATTTCCCTTCCTGTGTGTTTACACAGGACAGTGAAACTCATTCGCTGGTGCCCTGGTGCCCACAGTTCTATCTCAGGTGGCGAATCATGTGCACAGACAGGCAGGGCTCTGTGCCGGAACCTGGGTCCCCGGCTCTGGCTCCGGGCTGGCTCCTGGGGCGCCCGTGGAACCCGAGTCTTTTCCAGGGAATGTCTGGGTGACCTAAGGTCGGTCCCAATCGTTTCCTGTACCGTGGGGTTATCTCTCGACTGAAAATTCCAGTCTCTGATAGTGTGGTGCACATGGTTCAGTCTGGGACCGTGACCAGAGACACTGGCTTGTGGCTCTGGGCTGGGGCTGGGGCTGGCGGCTGGCAGCCAAGTGTCTGGCGAACCGGGATCTCTTCCGAGGTTTAGCTGGGTGAGTTAAAGGCTGATTGAAATAGCAAGAGCTGGAGAGGACAGGAACTCCACAAGGAGAGCAACAGAACAAGAAAATTTGAACACAGGGAACTTCCCAAAGACTCATACTCCAACCAAGGACTATTCATGGAGATAACCTAGAACCCCTGCACAGATGTAGCCCATGGCAGTTTAGTGTCCAAGTGGCTTACATAGTGATGGGAAGAGGGACTGCCTCTGACATAAGCTGATTGGCCTGCTCTTTGATCACCTCCCCCTGAAGGGGGAGCAACCTTACCAGGCCACAGAAGAAGACAATGCAGCCATTCCTGATGTGATCTGATAAACTAAGATCAAAAGGAAGGAGAGGAGGACCTCCCCTATCAGTGGATGTGGGGAGGAGCATGCATGCAGAAAGGGGAGGTAGGGTGGGATCGGGAGGGGAGGAGGGAGGGGCTTATGGGGGGATACAAAATGAATAAAGTGTAATTAATAATAATAATAATAATAATAATAATAATAATAATAATAGGAAAAAAATCTGATTGAATCCCCCACCGTGGGGTATCCTCTCACCTGGGAAACACAATGACTGTGTTTTATGGCCGCGAGTTCTGATTGCTGGTCACTGTGCTGATCCTGCTGCTGCTGCTCAGAATGAGAATCCTCCCGGTGCTGCCATCTTCTCCTCTTGTTTTCTTAAATCAGTTTTATACTCACCCTATTTTCTGATTATGGAACATATCATGTCAGCTCAACCGAAATATTGGCTCTTGTTTGGAATCAGTCATTAGCTAGAGTCTTTTCTGTCAGTATTTAAGTATTATCTATATGTAGTAATAATTTTATTAATTAAATTTTTATTTTTATATTAGTTACAGTTTATTTACTTTGTATTCCAGTTGTAGCCCCTCCCTTATGTCTCAATTTTTAATTTTTACAATTTATTCATTTTATATCCTTATTGTAGCCCCCCCTTCATCTCCTCCTGGTCCCACCCTTCCTCCCTCTTCCCCCCTATCCCCTTTCCCTAGTCCACTGAAAGAGGGAGACCTCCTTTCCTTGTCAAATCTCATCAGGACTGCCTGGATCCCCTTCCTTTGTGGCCTAGATGATCAAAGAGCAGGCAAATGAATTCATAACAGAGATATCCACTGCCTCTTACTCAGGAACCTACATGGAGAGTGAGCTGCGAATGGGCTACATCTGAGAAAGGGGTCTATATCATCTTCATGCATGGTCCTGGGTTCTTGAATAAGTCTCTTCAGGCCCCTTGGACCCAGATATTTTGGCTCTGTTGGTCTTGTCTGTGTCCTTCTATGCCTCCATTCTTCTGAAAGATTACCTGTGCTCTGCCCAAAGACTGACTGTAAGTCACAGCATCTGCTACCATCCCATGTTGGATGGAGCCTTTCAGAGGACCTCTATGGTAGGCTCTGTCCTGTTCCCTCTCTTCCACTGTTTTTAGTGTATATCCTTATTGCAATTCTGAATGAGATTTAAGCATTCTCCCTCGGGTCCTGCTTATTGTTTAGCTTCTTTAGATCTGTAATTTTAGTATGGTTATCGTATATTATATGGCTAATACTGTTTATAAATGAGTCTATACCGTATGTGTCTTTCTGTTTCTGTGTTACTTCACTCAAATTGAACTTTTCTACTTCCATCCATTTGCCTACAAATGTCATGAATTCCTTGTTTTAAATAGATTTATGTATCCATTCTTCTATTGAGGGACATGCAGTGTTTTATTAATTTTTTTCAGATTCTGGCTATTTTGAATGAAACTGTTATGAATATAGTTGAACAAATATCCTGGTAAAATGATTGAGTATCTTTCAGCTATATACCCAGCAGTGGTACACCTGGATCTTGAGGTAGTGCTTTTCCCAATTTTCTGAGATTGCAACAGATTGATAGACGAAGTGTATGTGCAAGGTTACATTCCCACCAGCAATGGAGGAAGGTTCTTCTTTCTCCACACCCTCTCCAGCATGTGTTGTCACTTGAGATTTTTTCTTTTCTTAAACTTAATTATTTGTTTAATTACAATTTTAGTCACTTTGTATCACATCTGTAGCCCTCTCCCTTGTCCTCTCCTAATCCCACCCTCTCTCCCTCATCTCTCAAGTCCACTGATAGGGAAGGTCCTACTCCCATTCTGTCTGATCCTAGCCTATTAGTTCTCATCAGGACTGGCTGCATTGTCCTCCTCTGTGGCATGGTAAGGCTGCTACCCCAACAGGGGGAGGTGATCAAAGAGCCAGCCACTGAGTTCATGTCCGAAACAGTCCCTGTTCCAATTTTTAGGGTACCCACTTGGACATGGAGCTGCCATAGGCTACATCTGTGCAGGGGTTCTAGGTAATATCCACGAATGGTCCTTGTTTGGAATATCAGTCTCAGAAAGGACCCCTGTGCCCAGATATTTTGGTTCTGTTGCTCTCCTTGTGGAGCTCCTGTCCTCTTCAGGACTCACTATCTCCCCCTTTCCTTATAAGATTCTGTGCACTCTGACCAAAGTTTGGTTATGAGTCTCAGCTTCTGCTTTGATACAGTGCTGGGTAGAGTCTTTCAGAGGCCTTCTGTGGTAGGTTCCTGTCCTGTTTCCTGTTTTCTCATTTTTCCAAAGTCTATCCTGTTTGTTTTCCTAGGTGAGGATTGATCATCTTACCCAGGATCCTTCTACTTTCTTAGCTTCTTTAGGTGCACAGATTTTAATATGTTTATCCTATATTGTATGCCTAATATCCACTTACAAGTGAGTATATACGATGTGTGTTTTTCTGCTTCTGGGATACCTCACTCAGGATGATCTTTTCTAGATCCCACCATTTGCCTGCAAATTTCATGATTTCCTTGTTTGTAATTGCTGAGTAGTACTCCATTGTGTAAAAGTACCACAATTTCTGTGTCCATTTCTCCGTTGATGGTCATCTGGGTTCTTTCCAGGTTCTGGCCATTACAAATAAAGCTGCTATGAACATGGTTGAGCAAATGTCCTTGTTGTATACTTGAGCATCTTTTGGATATATGCCTAGTAGTGCTATAGCTGGATCTTGAGGAAGCACTATTCCTAATCATCTGAGAAAGTGCCAGATTGATTCCAACGTGGTTGTACATGATTACATTCCCACCAGCAATGGAGGAGGGTTCCCCCTTTCTCCACATCCTCTCCAGCATATATTATCATTTGAGATTTTGGTCTTAGCCATTCTGATGTGTGTAAGGTGAAATCTCAGGGTCGTTTTGATTTGCATTTCCCTGATGACTAAGGATGTTGAGCATCTCTTTAAGTGTTTCTCTGCCATTCTATATTCCTCTACAGAGAATTCTCTGTTTTGCTCTGTACCCCATTTTAAATTGGATTACTTGATTTGTTGCTTTTTAACTTCTTTAGTTCTTTATATATTCTGGATATCAGCCCTCTGTCAAATATAGGTTTGGTGGAGATACTTTCCCAGGATGTTGCCTGTTGTTTTGTTCTGATGACAGTGTCTTTTGCTTTACAGAATCTTTTCAGTTTCATGAGGTTCCATTTATTGATTGTTGATATTAGAGCATGTGCTGATGTTGTTCTGTTCAGGAAGTTGTCCTCTGTGCCAATGAGTTCTATATTCTTCCCCACTTTTTCTTCTAACTGATTCACAATAGCCACGAATAACATGAATTATCTTGGTGTGACTCTAACCAAGCAAGTGAAAGACCTGTTAAAAAAAATACTTCAAGTCTCTGAAGAAATAAATTAAAGAAGATATCAGAAAATGGAAAGATCTCCCATGCTCATGAATAGGTAGGATTAAAATACTGAATATGGTCATCCTGCCAAAAGCAACCTACAGATTCAATGCAGTTCCCATCAAAATACCAACACAATTCTTTACAGACCTTGAAAGAAAAATTCTCAACTTCATATGGAAAAACAAAAAAACAAAGAATTACCAAAACATTCCTGTACAACAACAGATTGTCTGGAGGTATCTCTATCCCCGATCTCAAGCTATCCTACAGAGCAATAGTAATAGAAACTGCAAGGTACTTCCATAGAAACAGAATGGTGGATCAATGGAATTGAATAGAAGATCTAGCAATAAATCCACACACCTATGGATACTTGTTTTTTTGACAAAGAAGCCAAAACTATACAACGGAAAAACAAAACAAACAAACAAACAAAAAAACCCCCAGCATTTTCAACAAATGGTGCTGGTCCATCTGGATGTCCACATGCAGAAAAATGTAAATACATGCATATTTATCACCTGTACAAAACTAAAGTCTAACTTGATCAAAGACCTCAACATAAAACCTCTTTATCTTTTTTGTTTAATTTTGGTTGAAATCTCTTTTAATATATATTACGATAGCTGCCCAAATTTCCCCCCACCTCCCGGAGTCTTTTTGCTTGAAAAACTTTTTTCCAGGCCTTTACTCTGAGGTAGTGTTTATCTTTGTTGTAGAGGTGTGTTTCTTAAATGTAGCAAAATGTTGAATCCTGTTTCCATAACTGTTCTGTTAGTCTGTATCTTTTTACTGGAGAGTTGAGTCCATAGCTATTGATAGATACTAGTGACCAATGAATGTTAGTTCCTTTTATTGTGAAGTTGGTGTTTGTGTGTTTGTGTGCTTGTTTCCTTTCTTTCTTTCTTTCTTTCTTTCTTTCTTTCTTTCTTTCTTTCTT
>NW_026596057.1:25181941-25194082 GCF_907164565.1 Psammomys obesus | reverse complement strand
CTTTCTTTCTTTCTTTCTTTCTTTCTTTCTTTCTTTCTTTCTTTCTTTCTTTCTTTCTGGTTGTGAAGTTATCTATATCCTTTGTTTTTTTTGGGTGTAGTTGATAATATTGGATTTGAATTTTGCTTGTAATATCTTCTGTATGGCAGGGTAGCTGTGTAGATATTGTTTAAGTTTAGTTTTGTCATAGAATATTAGTTTTCTCCATCTATGTTGATTGAAAGTTTTACTTGTTATAATATTCTGGATCAACATCTGTTGTCTCTTAGGGTCTGCATGACATCTGCCCAGGTCCTTTTGGCTTTCATAGTTTCTGTTGAGAAATCTGGTGTGATTCTGATAGGTCTATCTTTACATGTTACTTAGTATTTTTTCTTGCTGCTTTTAATATTTTTCTCTTTGTTCTATAGATTTAGAGTTTTGACTATTATGTGGTATGAGGAGTTTCTTTTCTGGTCTAGTCTAGTTCAGTGTTCTATAGGCCCCTTATATGTTAATGGACATCTTCTTTAAGTTGGGAAAATTTTCTTTTATGATTTTCTTGAAAATATTTTCTGGACCTTGGAACCTGGAAACGTCTTTTTCATCTATTCCTATTATTCTTAGATTTTTGTCTTTTTATGGCATCCTTGATTTCTTGGATGTTTTGTGTTTGGAACTTCTCTGATTTTACTTTTTCTTTGAGAGATGCATCAGTTTCTGCAATTGTATCTTCATCATCTGAGATTCTCTCTTTCATCTTTTGTATTCTGTTGGTGATTACTTTGTGGTTCTTGATCTTTTCTCTAAGTTCTCCAGCTCCAGGGTTTTCTCTGTTTGTGCTTTTTTTATTGAATCTAATTCTGTTTTCATGTCTTGCACTATTTCCTTCATCTGTTTAAATGTGGATTCCTGTCTTTGCATGATGGCATTTCTTTTTTTATTCATTTCCTCTTTATGTGCCTCTAATATCTCGTTAAGCATAGCTTTAAAGAAGTTTTCCTGTGTTTCTGATAAATTAAAATGTCCATTGATTTTTGAGGTTGCTGAATAAGCCATGATGTCCTGATTTTTGTTGTATGTGTTCTTACGCTGACCTCTTGCCATCTGCTTATCCGTAACCTTCACTGTTTATTCCTGGAGTTTGTACTTCAGACTGGGTCTGTCTCTCTCTGGTGTTTGGAGTATTCTTCAGGAAGATGAGAGAGGTCCACCAGTTGGAGGGTGGATGTTGGTGTTTCAGCTATTGCTAAGGGAGAAAGGTCACAGGCGCATGTACTCAGCCCTGTGTTTGTGTTGCACTGTGCCTTGAGGGACAAGGTGCTAGAGCATGTAGATGCCTGGAAGGGTGCAGCTTAAGTGCAGGAGGGGTTGCTGGCACTATTCACAGGTGCAATGTGCATGCATGGGTGCCCTGAATACCTCAGTGGCCTACAGGCCTGTTATGCTGTCCTTCTGCTATTCAGATCTGTCTGGGCTCCAGGAATTGTTCGTCTGGACTCTGGTAGACCCACAGAACAGTGCCTTCGATGTTGAGAAAGCTGACCCAAGGATCCCTATGTTGCCCGCAGTAGGGCTGTGGGTGGGTTGAATCTGATATCTGTCTGCTAGATTAGAGGGACCCTGGGTCTCAGGCTCTGCATGCACTCACTTGAAGGCACACACACTCGCTCACAGGCCTAATTCAAAAGCACAGGTGTTCGCCCTGTTCTCTACACTCAGTTTTGGGAAAGGAGGTTCAAATGAGAGTGTTGGAGATCTGTCAGCACAGTGGTGTCCACTGTTTGGCTGCCAGGCAGGGAGACCTGTACTTGAGGCAGCTCCCTCTGCAGTCTCAGTCACAGAGCATGGAGGACACTGCTTAGGCTAGTTGCTGCCCCGCTGCAGCAGCAGACCTAGGAGGCCCATACTGTTGCTGCTCTTTGCCATCTCAGTCACCGAACATGGAGGATCATTCTTGAAGCAACCACTGCTGCCTCCTCTGAGCAGGGAGGTCTGTGTTTGAGGAAAGGGAAGTGCAGGGTTGTCGAATATTCACCACTCTTATGCCTCACGACATTCACGCATGACCTGGATCCAAACTTTCCCAGCTCAAGGATTGTCCTCTCTCTCCCAGGAAGCCTCAATGTTGATATTCTGGCTTCAACTGCCCCTCCACTCACCAATTACTGAGTTTCAGATCCTGTGACCTCAGATACAGTGAACGCTGGTTGCCACCATCTTGAACTCCTTCAGTTGAGTTAGTCATTCTGATCAGTGTAAGATGGAATCTCAGGGTCATTATGATTTGCATTTCCCTGATGACTAAGGATGTTGAGCATTTCAGTGCTCTTTGCCATTTGATATTTTGCTGTTGAGAACACTCTGTTTAGCTCTGTACCCCATTTTTAATTGGGGTACATTTTTATTTATTTAGTTTTCGGGGGTGTCTAATTTCTTGAGTTTTTAAAATATGTTCTGGATATTAGCCGTCTGTTTAATGTAGGGATGAAGATCTTTTTCTAGTCTGCAGGCTGTCGTTTTGTTCTGTTGACACTCTCCTTTGCTTTACAGAAGCTTTTTAGTTTCATGAAGTCCCATTTATTGATTGTTGATATTAGAGTATGTGCTGCTGGTGTTCTGTTTAGGAAGTTTTCTTCTGTGCCAATGAGTTCCAGGATCTTCCCCACTTTTTCTTCTAACAGATTTAGTATGTCAGGTTTTATGTTGAGGTCTTTGATTCACTTGAACTTTAATTTTGTGCAGAGTGATTAGGGGGTCTATTTGTATTTTTCTACTTGTGGACATCCAGTTAGACCAACACCATTTGTTGAAGATGCTTTTTTTTTTTTTTTTTTTTTTTTTTCCTATTTTATGGTTTTGGCTTGTTTGTAAAAAATCGGTGTCTGTATTGTGTGGGTTTATTCCTGGGTCTTTGATTCCATTACATTGATCCACCATTCTGTTTCTATGCCAGTACCATGCAGTTTTTGTTACTGTTGCTCTATAGTACAGCTTGAGATCAGGGTGGAGACATCCAGATGAAACAACAACAACAACACAGAGTAAACACCCTCATTTGGAGGTTCCATTAAGGATTTCCTTCCTAGAACTTGAAATAGGGAAGAAGTAAGTTGAAGCTACTGTGAAAACTTCATGTTTGCAGCTCAAATTATACTCTGGGTAAATAGTATGACATATATATGTGTGGTGATTTGAATGAAAATGGCCCCTAATAGATTCATAGGGATTGGCACTATTTGGAGGTGTGGCTTTCCTGGTGAGGGTATGGTCTTTTGGAAGAAGTGTGTTTTGGGGATGAGTTTTGAGATTGCAGATGCTCAAGTCAGGCCCAGTGTCTCTCTCTATTCTTGCTGCCTGCTGATCCAAAGGTTGAATTCTCAGCTACCTCTCCAGCACCCAGTAGTCCTGAATGCCACACTGCTTGCCATCATGATGAGAGTAGACTAAAGCTCTGTCTGTACCTGTAAGCTGACCATCAATTAAATGGGTTTTTTTAAGAAAAAAAATGACAATTCTAATTGATTTCGCTATTATTTGAAAGTTCACAAATCTAAAAGTGTGAGAAATATTTATCTAGCCCACGACTCAAATTTTATAGAAAAAGAAGCCAAGTCTCAAAGCCCTAGATAAGTCAGTGATTGATGGGGAATTATCCATGATTGATCAATGGCATGTATATAAATCTTTCTCACAGCTTTTCATTGAGTACCAAAAGTTTCGCTCTATGTAAGTTGTAGATTTAAATAAAACTATATAATGCAAAAGAATATTTATTGTGTTTGAATTTTGATTTAAGAAGATAGTACTTAATAGGGATAGTAGTTTGGAGTTCAATACTAATTACTTGATACTAAAGAACATTTGGTTACATTTAAAATAAATATAAAACTTGAATCTATGACTTTCACTTCAAATGCTTTTTTTAAAGTTCTTCATATTGGCTTAAACATTCTTGCTAGAAATATTATGTAAAAGATAATTTTATGGCAACTGGATACTCAGAATGCTTGTAGCTTCCACTCTGATCTCTCCTGGAATCTAAGAGCATCTACTGCAGTCATATAAGGCTAAGTTTGATGAAAAGTAAATGCAAGTGAAGAAAAAATAACAGGAGCAGAGATACCATCTCACTGTCAGCCAATATATTTAAGCTATGCCCTTCAGAAATGTTAGAGATAAAATTGAATGTCTCTCTGTGTGTGTGTGTTTGTGTGTGTATATGTGTCTGTGGGGGTATGCGTGCATGCATGCACACATGATAGATATGAATTGTGTGGATGATAAGCTCTCCACCATCTGGTAGAATCTTGAGAGAGAGAGAAAAATTGTAGTTATAATGGCAAGTTCATTACTTCAAAAGCAGATGTGTATTGACTGTGTGGAAGAGTGGAGTCAGAGCTGGTGTGGTAAAAATGTGAGTGCTAAGTGTTGACTCTACCTAGTCCATGTCCACTCCCTTTTATAAATAGTCAGTTGTCTTCTAAGTGGTTGTTAGAAAGAATAAAGAATAGCCATTTTTTTTTCTAATTTGCACATATTTCATTTTCCTGCTTTCTTTATTCCTTCATGTAGAGAAGAGTTTCCATCTGGCATTTCATTCTAAAGACTCTTTTTGAACGTTTTCCTTACATAATGTCTAGTGATACCACATTCTCTCAGATTCAGAATTTCTAAAGCTCTTTGTATGTCTGTATTGTGGGGTGACTAAATTGAGCTATTTAACATATGCATTATCATGCAAGCTTTTATTTCAGGAAGTAAAACTATGTAAAATCTATTCTTTTATCAAATTTTTATATATAAAATTTGTGAAAACACATGTCTTTTCATCATTTTTATTTAGGGAGGAAGTAATTTCTCAGGATAGAATAGATTTTTTTCTTCAGTACTATTAAAGATGTTACATGTCTGTCCTTTACGTAATTTGTATAATAATTCATGCTGTAGATATATTTTGTTCTTATATGTTCTTTTCAATTATTTTAAATATTTGCTTTAGAAAATTCTTTGTAAACAAATACATATAATTACCATTGCAGACTGAATAGGTTGCATTTCTATATTTAGAAATATATGTACAATTCATGGAGAAGAGGTCAAAATTTGAAAGAGAGCAAAGATGATTAGATGGAAGGGTTTGGAAGAAGAAAAACGAAAGGGCTAAATAATATAAATATGTTATATTTTGAAAAATAACAGAAATTCAAAATAGAAACATGCAAATTGGTCATGCAAAAATTGTCATATACAATAGCATGTATGTGATCAAAAACTAATACTCAATTTAAAATTACTTAGGAGTTAATTTTGTGAATCTTATATTAAAAAAATGAGTTAATTTGAGCATCAGTAAGTTTAATAAGTATAATAGATTGAACAGATCAAAACAGTACAATATCAAAAGAGAATTGTCCATTAGGGTGGATTACATAAATAATCTATTTTCATGAAAATTAGTTAATTCTCAGGGAAAGTACTGTACATTCTCCAGTAGCTCACTCTATCAGTTAAAAATACAGTGATCAGAAAGAAATGTTCTCATAAAAGTGTCCTTAAATACAAATAGAATGGACAAATAGTATTAGAAACTTACTGGTTTTAATTCCAACAAATTTGTTTTCCAAAGGTATTAAGCTTTCTTAATTGCTACAATCACTAGGAAATATTTAGACATTGTGATATTTCTATAACCCTATTATTTACTACCTATTGTTCACTAAAGAACCAAAATTTGATTCAGATTAAGTCTCTGGACCCATCCATCAGCTATCAGTAACAAAGTAGAATAAATGAGAATACTGAACTGTCAGTAGGATGAACTGTCCGTAGGTCTCTAAGACCTAGACTGTGGGGTACACGGGTACACTTCAGTCCAGTCATCCAGTCCTTCAACAAGAATGGGTGGGAAAGGAAGGTAGCAGAAATAAACATAACTCCTGGCTATATCTGTGGATTTAACGAAAGCTGTGTCTGTAATCCAAAATTGTCTTTGCAAATTAAAAGACAGATTATTCCCTAGAAAATATTACCTGAAAGTTTAAATTCTATATTTTTTTCTGTGAAATCTATCTTCAGTTATGGAACAATTAGTCAAATTTAGCACAATATATTTTAACAATCTAGTTTGAAAGTTAATTCTGTCAAGAGCAGTAAGAAAGGAAACTTAAAAGGAAACCATTTACTAAGAGATAATCAAGTTTCCCTTTGAACAATTATTTTAATACTATTCCCATTTGTAATAATCTGAATACTTTCTAGCCCTGAACAACAGTGAAAATATTGAATTTCACTTGGCCTTCCATAATATGCCCTACCTTAAATAACAAATAGAATTATGATATTTTCTGAATTATAATTCTGATTTTTAAAAATCAAAGTTACTACTACTTTCACTAATACAAATACGTCCATAACTCAAATAGAAACAAAATTATTGACACTATTACAAACATTAAAACACTTTTAACATCACACAGTGAGCATGTTAAGTTGACATTTAATAAGGAACTTCAAAAACAGAGAAGTAGAAAAACACATATGATCATGTACATGTACACATCTTTGGGAGCCAAGAGCAAAGAGAGTCCTCTCCCTACAGATTTAAATATGTAGAAAGACCAGTAGAATCTATTCAACAGTGGGAGTTTCTTGGTTGAAGATTTCCATTGCTAGAAATGAGGAAACTTCAGGGCTGAATACACCTTTTTGCAAAGCTAACACAAAATGTTTTCAATAGTCTCCCTACACTGAAGATGTGTAGGGAGATGTGGAAATGAAGAAGTGGAAATGACCACTGTGTTGATTCAAGCATGTTGCGGCCCATTCCCTAAACTCAAAGATAAGTGACTTTTCATGCGGTGGTTCCTACACATCTGCTCAACTTCAATCTATCTCTTCTATCCCTTTAGCTCCATGAACACATTATTATTTACTTTTATATTATGAGTGATTTTATTTTGTAAAGCATAGTTTTTATTCTGTCACAAACCATTTTTGAAGTCTTTGAAAAGAGGAAATTATTACTGAGTGTTCCATTGAAGAGATTTTACCCTTTCACTGCTTTTTAGGTATTAGACAATTCTAGAAATTGTTAAATATGTACAAGCTTATTTACATCAATGAAGATTTATTTAACAAAAGTGCATTTCATTGCTGTCTTAGGAATACTGATGAATTTGGTGACATTAATAGATCTGTTTCACAACCTCGGAACCCGCTACAGAGGGCCTCTGAAAGCCAGAAGAAAACAGGAAACAACCTTGAAACCTGCCACAGAGGGCCTCTGAAAGCTTCTGCAGTATAGACTGTCAAAGCAGATGCTGAGCCTGATGGCCAACTGATGGGCAGAGTGAATGGAATTTTATGTAAGAAGTGGGAAATAGTAAGAGCTAGAGGGAACGGGAACTCCACAAGCAGAGCAACAGAACAAGATAATTTGAACACAGGGAACTTCCCAGAGACTCCTACTCCAACCAAGGACTATTTGTGGAGATGACCTGGAACCCCTGCACAGGTGTAGCCCATGGCAGTTCAATGTCCAAGTGGGTTACATAGTAATGGGAAGAGGGACTGCCTCTGACATAATCTGATTGGCCTGCTCTTTGATCACTTCCCCCTGGGGGGGGAGCAGCCTTACCAGGCCACAGTAGAGGACAATGCAGCCACTTTTGATGAGAACTGATAGACTAAGATCAGAAAGAAGGAGAGGAGGACCTCCCCTATCAGTGGACTTGGGGAGTGGCATGCATGCAGAAAGGGGAGGGAGGGTGGGATTGGCAGGGGAGGAGGGAGGGGCTTATGGGGGGATACAAAATGAATAAAGTGTAATTAATAAAAAATAAATAAAAGATTTAAAAAAAAATCATCAACAAATAAAGATGAATTTAAATTCAAAAAAAAAAAAAAATAGATCTGTTTCAGAAATCTAATGACTAACATGCACGCCTATTGAGACTCTCTTTGTAACTTTACATAACATCTTACTTATTGCTTCATCTGGTTATTTAAAATTGTAGCTATATATTTTATTTACATGCTTAGAAGAATTATGGCTTTACCTACTAAAGTGTTAAATAACTGAAATTGTCATTCTGGATTGTTCACTATTTTACTCATTTGGAGACAATGATTAATTTTTAAGCTGTAATTTTGATATGTACATATCTTTTTTCCAAAGCCATTTATTTGCTTAGCTAGACAAAACTGAGTGATGACCTGTGCTAGTTTTATTCCCTGTTGTTTTAATAAAAATTCTCAGAGAAAAACAGCTTAAGGAAGAAAGGGCTTGTTGATTCATAATTTCGGGTTACAGTCCACCATTTCAAGAAATGGGATGGGAACTTGAAGTTCACATTTATAGCCTGTACAGAGAGAATGAAAGCATGCATACATACACACAACTCACTTGCTCTTTTCTTTATATATTCCATGATTATATTCCAAATATATTCCATATTTTCATTACATATTCTTTATATATTCCATGATTCAAACAAAGAGTGGTGTTGTTTCCATTTAGGCTAGGTCTTCCCACATTAGCTAGCTAATTCCCAACAGATATACCACAAGCCAAATTTAGACAATCAGTCATTGAGTCTTTCTTCCCAGATGATTTTGTGTTAAGTTGAAAATTAAATCCTTCACAATAACATCTTCATGCTCCAGAGAGCTGTGTACTCCAGTTAGTGAGAGCTCAAAAGTATATAAGACAGAGTAAAATAAAATATTGCAATATTTGGGAATTAGTATGAGAAAATCACATATTTGAAGGATATTGCTTTATTTGTATGTGATAGGTTCTTTTCTTTCAATTTTTGTATTATAATTACTTCATCCTTCCCTCTTTTTCCTTCCTCCAAATCATCTATACCTTTTCTTGCTCTTTTTCAATTTTATGGCCTCTATTTTTTTTTTAAACATTAGTGTATTTGTGTGTATATACATACATATTCCTAAGCACAACCTTCCCAGTTTGAGTAACATTACTCATATATTTACATTCTCAGGGAAGAGCATTTGGTATTGGAGTGCTGGTTTCTCCTCCCTGGAGACTATTTATCTTACTTTCAGGATTGCTTGGTTGCTTACACATTTTTAGTGTGCAGGTTTGTGGCCTCCTGTGCTTTTACATCATCCTCTTTAGCATATCTATTGTTGTTCCTGTCAGCTCACGTTCAGACAGTCATGTTGGTGACACTTTACAGGTGTACCTTCTGACTTCACCAGGAGACAGTATCACAGCAAACTTTCTGATCTCCTGCTCTTACAATCTTGCTGCCCCTGCTTCCATAGTCTTCGCTGAGCCTGAGGTGTGATAGCGTTCGTTGATGTGCCCAGTGGGACTGGCTTCACAACAGCGCATTTTTGAGTGTTTGAAGTTTTCTGTAATGGTCTGCTGCAAAGAGAAGTTTCTTCAATGAAGGGTGGAGAGTACACTTACTTATTTAGATATTGTTAGGGATTATGGTACTTTAGGAAAATGGTAGTTTTAAGTTCTCCATCATTCATGGTTTCATATCTGGATAGGATAGTTTTTTTAATTCCCTCCATCCTTTGCAAGTTCTTATGACTCCTTTTTTGCACCATAAAATCTAGTCCTCAGGGAGGACACATTCAGCTCAGTTACAGCTCAAGGGTCTCTAGGCCCTGTGTCTGAAGTGCATAGTGTCTCCATATTTGGGAGGTATCCAAGGTCAGTAGCAATACTCGGGAATGCTTTGGGAGTCTCTTGAACAACCATTATAAACATCTCAAAAAAGTGCTTCTCATGCCTGGTATTTTCGGTTTGGTTTTGTGGTCTTTGTCATTTGTATGGAACATCTTGGCTTACAATCAAGCCAAGATGAGAAAAGTTTGTTTAAACTATATGCGTAAATTTATTAAATTGTAACTTCACAGCCTAGGACCATCTGTGAAGTGAACCTCAGTAGATGATTCTGTAGATCAATGGCCCTACAATTCTGTGTATAGGAGATTGTCTTGACTGTCTTAAATAATGTAGCCTGAAGACACAGCCTGAAAGTAGGTAGTATTATTCTCTTGTTCAAAATTCTGGATGAAATGAAAACACAAACATATTCATTTCTCTCTGTTCTTGACTACAAATGTGATGTGTCTAGCTGCTTTGAGCTCTGGCCATTTTTCTTTAACCTCCTTTACATGAGAGACTTTGTCCAGGAAATGTGAAATAAAATAAATCTTTTCCACTCAATATTTTTTTCAATATATCTTATTCCAACAACAGAAATGAAATGCGGGCAATAATATTCATTATATCCCATATTCCTAGAGGCTCTGAACTTCAAGATAAAGATCCCTGGAACTCAGGATCTGTTGAGAGCCTTCTTCTAAAAGTTTGTCTTTCAATGTCCTCATGTGGTTAAACCATTAAGAGCTCCTTAGTCCTTTTTCATTAGATCACTGTGATTAACTTGTGGCATGACAAAGGCCCCACGTGAAAATAATAGCATCATGTTAAGCACTAAGTTTGGATCTAAGGATTTGAAGTGACAATATTCAATTACTTCTATAAGTCTGTACATGAACTTCTGTATTGTTTTTAAAAAATATGACAGAGGGTTGTATAATCAGGAACACTGTCTTTACTGAGAATTCACTTTTTTCTAATTTGAAAATTAAAGCTTTACTGTACTTATATGTATTTCAAGATTATTTTAAATTTTGTTCTCAGATTTAGTTTTCATAGTTACTTAAAATTTTAAGAATAAACATCTAAAAGAACTTTCTTTTAGTTGTATAGTCTATAATTTTTGAGATTATTATATATTTTAATTATTTTATTTTTATAAAATGTTTGTATATGTGAAGTTTAGAAAATATATCAGTTACAGATTATTTATAAGTATAAACATATATTTTGACTTTCGGTTTTTGCTCCAGTAAGAGTTGGGAAGACCTATGTTTTCTTCCAGAAGCTCTATTTTCTTAGGTGTCAAATTGAGATGGTTGAATACTGGTCTAATTTCATTTTTTGCTGTGATCATCTAGTTGTTACTGCACAGTTTGTTTAAGATGTTGTCTTTTCTAGGTCCTACCATTTGCCTGCAAATCTCATGATTTCCTTATTTTTGATTGCTGAATTGTATTCCATTGTGTAGATGTACCACGATTTCTGTATCCATTCCTCAACTGAGGGACATCTGGGTTGTTTCCAGGTTCTGGCTATTACAAATAAAGATGCTACAAACATGATTGAGCAAATGTCCTTGTTGTGTACTTGAGCCTCTTTTGGATATATGCCTAGGAGTGGTATAGCTGGACCTTGAGGAAGCGCTATTCCTGTCTGAGAAAGTACCAGATTGATTTCCAAAGTTGTTGTACAAGTTTGCATTTCCACCAGCAGTGGAGGAGGGTTCCCCTTTCTCCACAACCTCTCCAGAATGTGTTGTCACTTAAGTTTTTGATCTTAGCCATTCTGGTGGGTGTCAGGTGAAATCTCAGGGTCATTTTGATTTGCATCTCTCTGATGGCTAAGGACGTTGAGCATTTCTTTTTTTTTTTTTTTTTTTTTTTTATTTTTAGTTACATTTTGTTAACTCTGTGTCCCAGCTGTATCCCGCTCCCTCATTCCCTCCCCAACCCCACACTCCCTCCCTGGTCTCCTCCCTGCCCCTTTCCAAGTCCACTGATAGGGGAGGACCTCCTCCCCTTTCATCTGACCCTGTTTTATCAGGTATCTTCAGGGCTGGCTGCAAAGTCCTCCTCTGTGGCCTAACAGACTGCTCCTCCCCTGGGGTGGGGGTCAAACAGCCTGCCCTTGAGATCCTATTAGAAATAGTCCGTGTTCCCCTTACTTTGGAAAACTACTTGGTTACTGAGCTACCACAGGCCACATCCGAGCAGAAGTTCTAGGTTATATCCATAGATGGTCCTTGGTTGAGTGTCAGTCTCAGAAAAGACCCTGTGCCCAGATATGTTTGGTCCTTGTAGAGCTCCTATCCTTTCCATATCATACTAACTTCCCTTCTTTCATATGATTCCCTGCACTCTGCCGAGGGTTTGGTTATGAGTCTTAGTGTCTGCTTTGAAACACTGCTAGGTAGAGTCTTTCAGATGCCTTTTGTGGTAGACTCCTGTCATAAGTTCAATGCACATCCCATTTGTCTTTCTAAATGAGGATTAATCACCTTCGCCTGTGTC